>NC_056727.1:365950655-366205655 GCF_019279795.1 Protopterus annectens | reverse complement strand
CTTTGCATTTATTTACACTGAACTTAATTTGCCGCCTTTACATCCGCTTGTTCAGCCCTTCCAAATCCCTTAATAAACCCTGCCCCACATATCCACTGTTGCACCTACCTTCTTGTCATCAGCAAAGAGGCTCTTACTGTCTCTCCAGTCAGGTGTGTCTGAGATAAACAACCTAAAAAGTGCTGGACCCAGGGCAGACCTGTGTAGTACTCCATTAGTCACTTCCTTAATTCAGCTTATTTGCCTTATCACCACAACCCTCTTTATCCTTCCATTCCACTGTGCATCTATGCAGTTCCTCTGTTTTGGTCCAACTTCAACTCTAACCCTTCCAAATGTTCATTGTAGTATTCACTGTTGCAGTTCTCACATTTTGGACGTCCTACATGCAGGTAGACCATGGCTGGCCCAACATCCAGAGCATTACCTTCCCCCGGGACTTGGCTAAGCCTACCCACCAAGTCATTAGTATGTTGGTAGTATAAAGAGTGTATTAGCCATCATCAAATCTTCTATGCCCCAACAATAGCCAGGGGAAAAGACCTCAACACCAGAGCCCTATTGGACTAGTCTTACTGCTCCAGATCAACCCTAAAAGACCCCCATCCCCCTCTCCAGGTAGTAGACTGACAAAGGAGGAGGAAGTGTGACAGAAGTATCTAATGGGAAAAAGGAAACTGTCACAAAATATAAACAGGAAGGACAGAAAAGGGAGGGGGGGGGTGGACACCTGAATTTCAAAAGTGAATTTTCTGAAATTTTCTGGCAAATTCTCTAATACTTGTATAAATTAATGTACATAGACACACATGCATGTGCACACACCTGTATACATTATGGTGTCTCTCTCTCAAGATGTACATAGATGTGTGTGTGTGTGTGTGTGTGTGTGTGTGTGTGTGTGTGTGTGTGCGTGTGTATATATATATATATATGTTTATATATTGTTAAATATATATTTAGACATATATACTGTTTAATAGAATATATATATATATATATATATATATATATATATATATTTATATATATATATATATATATATAGTGAAAATAATAGTGCATGTACACCTGTTTGCCTGTTAGATGTATATACACTTCTGTTTGCTATAATATATGTAGGATAAACTAGGCAGTCAGATGCATACATTTTTGTTTGCTAAAAAAGGGTTAAACTGTTGCTGGCTAAGAATCAAATAAAACTGAATTCATCTGTAATGTTCAGGGTGGTACAGCTTGAGAAAAATGCTGATTAAATAGGCACTCAGTTGTGTGCAACAGTCTGGTACAAGCTTTAAGAAAAGTTACAGATAAGGAATTCCTGAGATGCAGGTTCAGGGAGTATGGGAAAACTGCTTTCATACGGAAACATTCACAATAAAAAAGACTCCCTTAAAGTCATTCACCCTGAAACTGAACAGACTGTACGAAATCAGAAAATACCAAAGTAACAGACTGCAAATTCCAAAGGTATTAAACAACAACATACTGTTTCATGGACAAGATCTGGATGGTACAGAAGAATGTATAAAGGACATCAAAAGTGTATGATGTTGGATCTGATGTTTTTTTTCATCTGAGTACTGGAGATCAGCATCCATATTGTATGAAAAGTGTAAATCTGAGACATTAAAGCTGTAAGCTGTACAGTATTGTACTTTGCATCTGTTATATAGACAAGTTAAGTACTGCACACTAAAGTTAATAATACACTGCTAAAAAGGTTATGGTCTGTAAAGCTTAGTCATTAATCAGACTTTGGTTTTCTACAAGGCACGCAGCATTCAGTACAGACATCTGCACGTCTGCAGTAAATAACTTTTCAATGGTGAGCCTAGCCTGTGTCCGAACACAGAAGGAGTTGTGCCTTGTATAAGGTCACTTCAGTAAAAGTGCAGTAACTAAAATTTATGTACATGATTGAGTCCAGAATAGGAGCACTTCAATTTCCACAGTTTGCAGCAGTACAGTTTGTCAGACGTCTGAATCCGAAGTGAGACTGCCTTGCAGGAAGTAAGCAGTGCCATAAATTCTCCAGGTTGGTGAAGTCTCACATTCAAACCTGCAACTGCCTGCTTCGTTTCACTAACTTTTCTAGTAACTACAAAAGTTTTCCAACCATCTACAGTAAGCAGAATTAGCCACCTGTATTTCTGTGGACTTTGGTAAGAAACTTTTTCATGTTACATGACAGTATGGATGCCAGTAAACAGGCCAGTAAAAAGGATAGTAAACACATTATTATTTTTAATGTGTCAATTTTAGATAGACTACAGAAGTTGTATAAACAGCATATTAGCAAATGTAAAATCTTATTAGGCCACGTTGACAGTCAGGAATTATGTAAATGTGACAGTAAATGTTTATTGTGCAAGTCATATGAAACTGCTTTCTGTGTGCAATGTCATAAAAGTGTAGTTCAGACCACTGTTAATGCTAAACAACCAGATAAGGATCATACACTTGCATTATGTCCTGTCACCACATGTGAAATATTAATTTTAGAGTTACTACAGCAGTCAAATCAGTTATTGACAGAATCTCCTGTACATCTTGTTAGACAAAAGTAGAAAGCCACTGCACAGTACAAAACAGATAAGGACAAAGACGAGGTTCATGGTGAACTGACAGAAAAAATTAATAAACTTCTAAGAAACAGACAGAATAAGTTCAGAAGATTTAAACAACATATGCAAACATTCTTTCAGAAGTGCATAAGAGCTTTAGAGTCAGCAGAACAGAATACTGAGAAATATCAGACAGCCCATGCAGAATCACAAGACAACAAGAATCTGGTTAGCAAAGAGTTAAAACAACAGCAGTTAGCTACGCTGACAAAAAAAAAATTATGTTTAGAAAATGGTTAACGTACACAGCAAAATCTGACGTATAAACACATGCATTACTTAGACGTTTCTAAAGTTTTCTTCCCAAATGTTTTAAAACTTTCATTCAGTTAAAGCAAGGCACTTGTCAGTTAAACAGTAGTGTAAAACGTACGACACTGTTCTCTCAGCATACACGCAGGGGCAGCCTCTCATAGCTAAGCTGTTAAATAATTTCAAAATCATCATTTCAAATAACAAAACAGTTCTAGTGCATAAAAATCAAATGAGAGTACTTAAAAGCAGTAAAAGACATGAGGTCACAAGACTGACATGCATGTATTTTCTTTTCACCTAAAGTGCATCTGTTTAAAATGCACAAGGATGCAAATAAATGGGAACTATTGGCCCATTAGCCTAATGAGCCTGGTTTGCAAGGCCATGGAACATATCATCAAGGAACTTATAAACAAAGACACTGGCAATCTCCAAACTCTGACCCTCACCAAGTTCAGGTTTGTAAAAGGCAGATCATGTATCCTAAACCTGATAGACTTCTTTGAAGCAGTCACCAAAGCCGTAGTTGAGGGTAAGGTGGTTCACACAGCCTATCTAGATCTCACCAAGGCTTTCAACACCATCCCCCACTCTTGAATTATAGATAAACTCACTAAACTATGTACAAATCCCTATGTCACAAGATGGGTTACCAACTGGCTCACTGACAGAACCCGCACTGTGAAAGTAGCAGACTCCAAATCCGACTTCAGACCAGTGACAAGTGGAGTACCACAGGGTTCAGTCCTGGGTCCTTTCCTGTTTGGATTCTACTTCTCTGAAGTACAGGCTACCACAGAAGGACTTTGGCTAATGAAGTTCGCAGATGACTGCAAACTAGGAGCCGTAATTGAAACTCTTAACAATGTGGACATCCTACAAAAGGGCCTCACTGAGCAAATGCCTGGTGTCAAAGCCATGGCCTCAAGCTCAATGCCAAAAAGTGCATTGTCATCCCTTTTGGTAAAACTCTATACCTATGAACTACCACATAGGTGATAGTCTACTTAACACTGAAAGTGTGATAAGACACCTTGGGACACAGGTGGACAGTAGTCTCTCCTTTGATAATCACATTGCCACAGTAGTCAGGAAATCCTTCTATGTGGCACACCTCATCACAAAAGGTTTCTCATCCAGTTAAAAAAGAGGTAATTGTTCCCCTCTACTCATCACACATTAGACCCATTATAGAGTACAATGCCCCTTTTGGTATGCACCTCACAAGATATCTACAACAACTGGAAAGGCCGCAGAAATACCTCACAAAGAGGTTTATCAGCCTCAAACAGATGCCCTACGCAGAATGTCTCAAAATCGTATATCTCCTACACAGAGGCGATCTCTGCCTAACATACAAAGCTATGTAAAACCCAGAGCTGTTGGACATGCTCCAAGAAATCCCAATTCCTCCGAGCTACACACTCTAGGGACCTAAACCTTGTCATCACAATAAACAGAACATGCTGGAGGGATAGATTCCTGTCCCAGAGATCTCCCATACTCTGGAACAAACTACACATCTATGTCAAACAAAGCTTCTCATTAGGACTCTTCAAGAAAAATCTTGATGATTGAATGGGAAATAGGAAATTCACCCCGAGGATCACTTCTGTGGCTCTACTCGACAGAGGCACAGGAAAACAATTTTCTTGGGTGGCGAAAGCCAGGGTACCTTTTCATGTAGGCCCTAGGGCCAGTAGCCTAGTGCCTACCTATGAACAAGAACAAAATGCAGACAACAGCAAATGCAAATAATGTAAATATATCTCTCTGAAGAATGTGTTAGTTAAGCCAAAATCTCTTTTGGGTTTTTTTTTGCAATTTTTTGTAATAGTATAATAGCACCAAAACTAGCAGAGTCTCCAGCAAAAACAGTATTCAAAAGCAGTGTTACTAATATAAAGTTGTACTGGGTAAATAATACTGCAAATAAAACCCAAGTTTAAAATTTATGCATAGTTATGCAAATTACAAATACATATTATCGTTGTAAGTGTTTTACAACTGCATTCTAATATCAAGTTGCAAGTGTATTAACAAATAATTGACAAATGCATTCTAATATTAAGTTGCAAGTGTATTAACCGATGACTAAAGGTAAAGAAAGTGTTGAAGGGGTTAAGGAATGTACAATGGTCTATAGAGTCTGAAATGTGCAGAACGAAAAAAAAAGTAAAACATTTTCATCTGATGTTGTTAATCTTTTTTCATTCCTTACTGATGGGTTATCGGTTCCGTCCTCGGAACTGAGCTGGCCAATATCAAGCTCACGTCAGCCAAAAACTCTTGAGCCAAGGTCCTACCCAGAATGCTCTGCCCCCTGTTACCTCAGATCTTGTTTGCCACTTTACTGTACAGCCGTGTCAAGCCACTCTCTCAGCTAAGTGCCTAATTTTTTGAAAGTTTATACATTGTTTTTAATCTAAATTTTTCTCAAAAGTTTATTCTAATATTTTCCAACCCTATCCCACAATTTAGACTCTCTCCCTTTAGTCTTTTCCCTTTATTACCCTCTTTTCTTACCTTGTGGCAATTCTCCATTACCATCTTTGGTAAGCCTTCCTTTCTCTTTTTAATCTTTTTTGGGTAGCCTTTCTTCTTCTTTTTGTACTGTTCTTCTCCACACCAGTTATTTCGGATAAGAAAAGTAGTTGGTTTCAAGCAGTGTAAGGATTGTGGCCGTAAGTTACCGCTTTCCGATGGCCATGACATATGTGTCTACTGTCTTAATGTCTCCCATTTGACTGTAGATCTTCCGTGTGGGATTTGTAAAAATTTCTTGACCAGGGCTCTCAACGAGAGGAAGAATAAGTTAATTTTGAAAGGTCTCCTCAAGTCTCCTTTCTCCGAGGCTATTTCTGGGTCTGAGGGCTCACCCCCCCCCTCCTGTTAAACCTTGCAAGAGGCGTTCTTCCTCTTCTTCATTGAAGTTACTCCCTTCTTCTCCCTCTAGATGTCATAGGGAGTCAACTCACAAGAAGGTGAAATTGATTACTACTCTGGTTCTACCACCTGTGACCCTGTCGTCTCCAGGCTCGGCACCACCCCAAATGATGTTGACTACAGCCATGTCTCCATTATCGATACCAGCACCAGAGTTCCTGGTGCAGACAACTACGGTTCCGACAGCTCTGTCGCAACCCTTAACGGCACCGTCAATACAGGTTCAGCCTCCTCCTGCACCGTTGGTACAGTCACCTTCAGCTCCAAGTATGACTCTTCTGTACTCCATGGCGCAGATATTTTCGGCACTGACATATGCTTAGGTGCAGTCCTTCTCTGCACCGTCCTTATTGCCGGTGCAGACACTTTTCACTACGGCACCGTACCCTTCTGGGCAGATTTTTGCCTTTATGATGCAGACATCTTTAACTACTATGGCGCTGACATCCTCAGCGCAGCCTTTTTCCACACCATTTTCTTCAGTGCACACATCCTTGGCTCTGGGCTCTGCACCTATTGAATTAGCAAGGACCAAATATTCCCCTTCACTGGATCCTTTTGCTAGCAGTCAGTATAGTCTTTTCCTAGAAAGGTCAGAATCGCCATCAGCTTTGTCCATGAGGTCAAGCAAGAGTCTCTCTGAACAGGATGTGTTGCGGCTTGTTGACCAGTTGCTTGTGGCCAGAGGTCTCTCCCAACCGTCGAAGTCCATGTTCCCTCATTCAGGTGAACGTATGTCTCCTCAAACCCCAACGTATACTCCTCCTTCGACTTCCACTCAAGTCTTGAAGCCTATTACTCCGACAGCAGCTTCCCCTCCTCCGACTGCAATAGTGGATCTCACTTTGGAACCAAGGTCATCCTTATGGCCTTTGGTGCACTGAGAATCGGGCTCTTCTCAGGCCAGTGGCTGTGCCATTGGGGAGGGCATTCCTGGCTCCATGCCGATTTTTTTCTATGGCACCTTCCAGGGATGCTCTCTTACAGTTCACAGTCCTCTTCAGACTCCTGGTCTGGGGGCGGGTTCGTCGGGGCAGAGTGTGACCCCATTTCCGAGGTTGTCGTGCTCGGTTCCTGGCTCCCATCCCTCTTTGGGTGGGCCAGCCTTCCAGGCCATGGAGAGGGCGCTTTCCTCCATTGGCAAAGCTCAGATGTTGGAGTCCTCACCCCCCCCCCACCTTCTGTGCCGCAACTGTCACAAGCTTCAACTGCTGGACACCGGGCACAAGAGCCTCAGGTTTCTCCTCCTCAGGAGACCCCCTCTTTGCAGTCTTCCCCAGAACCTCCCACTGAGGAAGTACCCCACAAAGCATCATGTAAGAGCAAGCACATGGACTCCACTGAGGAGTCATTGACCAAAGATACAGATTTTGATAGGGAAGGGTCCCCACGATCACCCTCTGATGAGGTGTCCTTTGGTGACATCCTCGAGATCCTTAGAGGGGTGACTGGAAGCCCTCTAATCCTTCCTCTGAGGAATCCGTATTCCTGCAGGCTTTTTATGCCCAGCCCCCTACCTCCAGGGTCACCCCGCCAGCCGCCTGCCGATAGGCTTGTCCAGCTCATCATCCAGCATGCGTGGAAGGCCCCTGACACCCAGGAAGCGATACCTAAGAGACCAGATAAAATATAATCTCCCCCAGCTGAGCACCCCCATTGGTCACGAGGTCTTCCAGGAGATGCTATTGTGGTGGCAGCTGCTACTAAGAAGGATTTGGCAGAAGAGAACCAAACTGTCCATCCACCCAACAAGGAGTCCTGGGTGAGTGACAAATTAGGGAAGCATGTGTTTGCTTCATCGACCTTTGCCGTAAGGTCTTTGAATTATTTGGCCCATTTTACCAGGCTTCAGCGAGATGTTATCAACCAGCTCTCTGAAACCTTGGCAAGAGCTGTTTCTGATGATGTCCGTGATAGTGTGGCTTCTCAGATAGCCACCCTGTCCAATTCCAACTCTTCCATGCATCTTATTTCTCACGCAATGGAAGGGGGCGGCTAGAGCGGCAGGCAAAGGTATAGTCGCCAGATGACATGCCTGGGTGAGACTTTGTGGACTCATTTAAGGCTTCCTTCATGAATGCCCCCATAGAGGCCGCTTCTTTGTTTGGCCCCAAAGTCAAGGATATGCTGGCAAGATGCGAACAAGATGGCAAGACCCTGTCTGCTGTTGGTGTCAGATATTCCACTCCTCGGCGATTCTAATCCAGAAATCAGAGGAGCGGAAAGATCTAGCACAAGAAATCACAGGGTTCTTTCCGGGATGCACATGCCGAGTTCTCCCCTAGAGGCAGAGGGGGAAACTACAATGGAATATGCTCCTTTCGGGGCAGAGGAGGTACGTGAAACCAGGGTTCCAGAAATTCTTTCTCTGGCTAACCCTATCAGTGCTCCTGAAGTGTTGCCCGACTGCTCACCTCTGGAAGCGGTTGGGGGTCATTTCTCTTTGTACCCCGCTGCCTGGCAAAAGATAACAACTGATACTTGGGTACAATGGATAATATCCAGTGGCTATCACATCCCCTTCCATCTTTGCCCAGTCTCATCAAGAGTATTACCCAGCGTTCCACCCAGTCAAAGGGAAGCAGCAGCACACAAAATCCAAAAGCTGCTACAAAAAAGTCATCCAGATTGTACCCCCAGACCAGATAGGATCCAGTTTTTACTCAAGGTTCTTTTTAGTGCCAAAAAAGACAGGGGACTGGAGACTAATTCTGGATCTCAGTACACTGAACAAATTTGTAAAAACAGAGAAATTCCAGATGGTCACGGTTCAGTCTATCCTTCCTCTTCTGGAAGAAGACGATCGGATGTGCTCTGTAGATCTTCAAGATGTGTATTACCACATAAAAATGGACAAACTAAGCTTCTGATGTCATTCAAAGGGGATCCAGTGTCTGTCAGCCTGGGATGACATGCTCGACCAGCTGCGTTGCTTCGCAAGAGACGGCTTGCAGCCGTCACTCCTTGGCTTTCGAATACTGACCAATGCTCTTGCTGCCCCCATAGCGCCTTTTTTAGGCAAGGCTCAGAATTCAAACCCACCTCCATAAACAGCACAAGTAAAAAAATGAGGGTTATGCTACTCAACATCAGGAGTTTAAATCTCAAAAATGCATGCGCTCGAAGCACTCCTAAGTATGGAGAACGTCGACATCTGTGCAGTAACTGAAACCTGGTTCAAGGCTCCAGAGAGCACTCCAGCACTACTGGGCTATAACTCATACCACACATTCCTGCCACAGAATACAGACCGAAACACAAAAGGAGGAGCTGTATCCATATTCATCAAGGATACCCACACCTCCAAGTTAGTGGCGCAGCATGATACCTCTGAGATCATCCATGTGCAGCTAACATCAAGCAAATCTGCAATGCAAATTGTGGCCTGCTACAGATTACCCTCCATGACCCAGGACCACCACTCCGCCTTTCTGGAGACACTAGAAAATATGAAGGTCCTACCGAAAACCCTGATATTGGGCGATTTCAATTACCCTACCATTAACTGGGAAAACTACTTGAGTACAAACTCCCAGGCTCAGCGCTTCCTGGAATTTATCAACTCAAATGCCCTGGATCAGCTGGTAAACTCCCCTACCAGAGGCCACAACATATTGGACCTGGTCATCACCAACATGGGCGACAGGTGTTCCGTACCGGAGGTCAACCCATCACTGGTTAGATCAGACCATAAACTAATCACCCTGGATGTCCACACCCCACCACCACTCCCAACCAAGGAAACCACAGTGAAAAACTTTTCTAAAGCAAGCTTCACCTTACTTAAGTCAGAGGTGATAAGTTTCACAGCCCCCACGCTAAAGGACAACTCTGCCCAAGATGCAGAATCCTTTACAATTGCACTCTATGAGCACCTACAAGGATGCATGGATCGTGCCATCCCTAGCAAAACCAAGACTTACTCCCCTAAGAGAAGGAAACCAGTCTGGTGGAACCCTGCCATAAACAGGTTATACAACAAAAGGAGGAAACTAGTTCAGAAAAAAAGCAAATCCCAAGAAGGAAAGACATCCCTGATCAGTATCCGTAAGAAACTAAGGTCCCTCATAAAATCATCCAAGGCTAACCTCGAAAGAAAAATAGCCAAGGATTCGAAAGATAACCACAAAGCCTTCTTTAGCTATGTCAAGAATCTAAGTGGCAACTCACAGATATGCTCTGAACTAGTGCAAAATAGCACAAAATATACTGAGCCTACTGATATTGCCAACATCATGGCAGATAGATTCAATGCAAACTTCTCCTCCCTCTCACCTTCAAAAGGGCCCACAACAATACCTGAAAAGTGTAATGTCCCAGAAATCACAGAAGCACAGGTGAAAACAGTCCTTTCAAAAGCCAAAAACACAGCATCAGTGGGGCCAGATGGTGTCCCAGGCTGCGTCTTGCACGAACTACAGAACGGACTAACCCCCCCCCCCACCTAAACACGCTGTTCAACCTCAGCCTCTCCACAGGCTACGTGCCCATAGAATAGCGCACAGCAACGGTTATTCCGCCCCACAAAGGAGGGGCCACAACTGACCCTGGTAACTATCGCCCCATAAGCCTGACTAGCCTGGTCTGCAAGGTTATGGAGCGCATCATCATGGAACTCATTAATAAAGACATTGGGAACCTCCAAACACATGACCCGACCCAGTTCGGCTTTGTTAAGGGCAGATCATGCCTATTAAACCTGGTTAATATGTTCTTCGTGTTTCACTGTTGCAGTCATAACTGTAGGGTGATCCTGCCGGCAGGCAGCCCTAGGTCGGCCAGAATTCCAAAGTCTGGGTCCGGCGTCGGCTGTACCAGCAAGTACCCTGACGTCAGAACGCAGAGGTATAAAGCTGACAGCCGACGCCATCTTCTCCAGTCTTTCTTGCCGTGTGGTGGAAAGCAGCTCGCAAGTTGTTGGTTGGCGGATTCCCGGACAACGTGCTTTGCTTGTCGTCGGTCCGAAGACTTCTTCTTCTCTTCTCAAGCTAAGTACCCCATTGGGGAAACTTTTTTCTTGCTCCTCCGATGTCAGAAAAAGTTAATAATTGTATATTGTGTGGAAAACAAATACCTCATAAAGATTTCCACTCTTACTGTCTTCCTTGCTTAGGCCCTGACCACAACGTTTCTTGCTGTCGGTTTTGTGCCAGGTTTAATTCTCGTACTATTAAGCGTAGGTACGATTGGGCCATGAATTATTTCGGTAGACGGTTCAATTACAGGATGTCGTCGGATACTTTACCGACAACCGGAATTCACAAAAAGCGCAAGGACAAGGATAGGCCTCCGAGGTCCAAACAGGATTCTATGCAGCCGGAGCCAGCTTCGGGTTCGGCGGTCGTCAGTGAGGCGCTTTTGCAGCCCCTGTCGTCATCCACTTCGGAACCGATGGCCGACATGGACTCCCATGGGGAGCCAACTAGGCCCAGTATTTTATCTGCTGCAGGACCTTCGGACATCGCTCCTTCAGATGGGTCCGGAACCGCTGTGCAGGTACCAGCTTCTGAAGGGGTTTTCAGGCCTTCTCATATCACTATTACTACAAAGGCAAAGGCAAAGTCAAAGATTCCTGTTAAGCCAAGGATTTCTTCTCAAGCTTCTTCGGATTCAGCTCCCAAGACCCAAAAGCAATTATTAAGGATGGCTGATGATTTGCTTACTATGATTAAGGGTTCTCACCACCCTCCTGAAAAAAGGTCTAGACAGGATATTCCTTATGATTCCTCTGATCAGGCTTCTGTGTCTTCAGTCTCTTCCTCTGAACAGGATTACTCTTTTCCTCCTTATGAGGATTCTGATGCAGAGGACTCTATTCCCTCTGCTTCTCCCCCTGAAGATTTTTCTTTTGGGGAAACCTTGCATGAGATGAGAGAGCATTTTCATTGGGAAGGTCAGGATTATTCCGCTTCCAAGAAGAGACTTAGGGAATTTCTCCTTCTCCCACAACACAGACCTTTGGCTATTCCTCCTGTTCTTGATATTGTGGATGATGCTTTCTCTGAAGCTAACCTGAATCCTGACTCTTATCCGCCTGCTCCTTCTAAGCCGGATAGATTTTATAGAGTCCCTGATTCCCATCAATTTTTGTTCAAGAACCCTTCTGCAGATCCTGAAACTATTTCTCAGGGTTCCAAGGCTGCTAAGGCCGCTTCAGCTAAAAATCCTATTCCCTCTGAAAAGGATTCTCGTGCCTTGGACAGATGGGGCAAAAAGGTGTATACTTCTGCTACTCTTTCTATTAGAGCTTTAAATTGCCAGTTTCATATGTTCAAGTATCAGCAATTTCTTTTGTCTGTTTTAAAACAAAAACTTTCTACCTTTCCTGCATGTGCAGAGGACAAGGAATTACAGGATGTATTGCATGCAACTGAACAAGTTAGCAAACATAGTTTACATTGTGGTTTTGATGCCTTGGAGGCTTCTTGTAAGGCCGCAGCCTCTGGTACTGTTATCAGGAGACATGCTTGGCTTCGAGAGCAGAATTTGCCTGAGCAAGTTAAGGCTAAATTGTTAGATGCCCCTGTTCAGCATGATGTTCTGTTTGGATCTAAAGCTGAGGAGGTTATTAAAAAGATGGAGGATAAGGCGAAATCTATGCAGACTGTTAAAGATTTCTTACAAGTTCAGCCTCCTAGATTTACTAGAAATTGGCCCTCCAAAAATTGGTCCTTTCCCACATCTGACAGGCCTCAAAGGGGAAGATATAGACGCTCCAGAGGTCGGGCTCATGCTCAGGCCTCTTACAGGTCCAGACAATGGACTGCTTCATCCCCTAGAAGGGGAGAAGACAGATCTCAATCACAAAGGAAGCAGACCCAATGACTCTCTCTGTTGGGCTACAGGTCCTCTTTGCCTGGAAGCCCCTCTCGGAGGAAAACTTTCTCTTTTCCACCAAAATTGGACTCATATTACCCAAGACAAATGGGTTTTGGACGTGATTTTAAGAGGTTACAAATTCTACTTTCACACTCTGCCAAGGTCTATTGGTTGGCCGGATCTGCCAAAACATCAGTGTTCAGAGGCCTTAAATCAAGGGGAAACTCTATTGGCCATGAGAGCCATAGAACCTGTTCCACTTTCACAGATGGGAAAAGGTTTTTACTCAAGACTATTTCTGGTCCCAAGAAAACAAAACTCATGGAGACCTATTCTGGACCTTTCAGTATTAAACACCTTTCTGGAAATTCCAAAATTCAAGATGCTTACTCTACAACAACTTCATCCAATGCTCTCCCAGGATGCTTGGATGGTGACATTGGACTTAAAGGAAGCCTACTTACACATTCCCATCAGGCAGGAACGCAGAAAATACCTCAGATTCAAGGCAGGTTCGAGGCACTTTCAATTCTCTGTACTGCCCTTTGGTTTATCTACTGTGCCCAGAGTCTTTACCAAGTGTCTGGCTCCAGTAGTAGCTTATTGCAGACTCTAGGGGATTCAAATTTACCCCTTTCTGGACGACTGCCTTATTCAGGCGGACAGCAAAGACCTTTTACTTCAACATCTGGATTTTGTGCAACGTCTTCTCCTACTACTAGGATTTTCAGTGAACACAAAAAAGTCACATTTGATCCCTTCTCAGCAAATGATTTTTTTGGGAGCTCTTCTAAACACAAGCTTGCAAAGGGCCTTCCTCACTCCAGAAAAACAATTACAGCTGGCCTCAATTTTCAAAACCTTGGCAACTTTACCTCAGCTCACTGCAAGGAAATTCCTGCAGGCTTTGGGCTACATGGCTTCTTGCATCCTGTTGATTCCAAATGCAAGGCTTCATATGAGAAAACTTCAATGATACCTAAAGAGTGTATGGTCTCAGCATTACCACAGTCTAGACTCAATGATTCCACTGATTCCCTGCCTCCAAAAGGAGCTCCTTTGGTGGTCCAGGGCTTGTGCTTTGAACAAAGGGAATCCCTTCTGTCTGCCTCAACCTTCTCAGATCATAACCACAGACGCTTCGGATTATGCTTGGGGAGCTCATTTTCTAGACATTGGCCAGCAGGGCTCTTGGACAAAGAAGCAACTACTCTGGCACATCAACTTGAAGGAAATGTTGGCAGTCCAAAATGCTCTTCTAGCATTCCAGACTCTTTTGAAACCAGGACCTCTTCTGATTCATACAGACAATACCACAGTCATGTGGTACATAAACAAGCAAGGGGGCTCTCACTCTTACCCCCTTTGCAGACTAGCCATGAATTTATGGGACACAGCTCTAAATCTGAATCTGCATCTTCAAGCTCAGTTCATTCCAGGAAATCAGAACCTCTTAGCAGACAGCCTAAGCAGAAATCTTTTGGATCCTCACGAATGGATGTTGGACCCCAACTTATTCAGCAGAATAACTGCAGTTTGGGGTTGTCCTCAGATAGATCTGTTTGCATCCCATCTCAATCATCAGTTGCCTCTCTTTTGCACCAGGTCCTTCCACATAACAGCTTGGAAAGTGGATGCCCTGTCATTCAGCTGGAGGAATCTTTCGGGATATGCCTTCCCTCCTCTTCCTCTTCCTCTTCTGCCTCGGGTGTTACTGAAAATAAAACAGGACAAACCCAAGACTATCATTTTGATAGCTCCAAATTGGCCTCAGCAGTTTTGGTATCCAACTTTAAAACACCTATTCTTGGAACCTCCTTGGATTCTTCCTCTGATCCCTTCTCTTCTGTCCCAGCATCAGGGTCAGATGCAACACTCTCAAATCAAGACTCTTTGCCTAGCAGCTTGGCTCTTCAAGGGCCTTTGATTCCTTCTCTTCCCAAACAAGTTTTGGGTGTTCTTTTAGAAGCTAGGCGGCCTAGCACTAGAAAATCTTATGCTTCAAAATGGAAAAGATTTTGTATTTGGATGCAGGATCGAGGGTTTTGTTCCTCTTTTGCCTAATATTTCCTCCATTTTACTTTACCTCTCAGACCTTCTGCTTAAAGGCCTTTCCTTTTCCTCCATCAAAATTCATGCTTCTGCTATCTCGGCTCATTTTAATACTGATCCTCCCATTTTTTCTCACCAGCTGGTGAGACAATTTTTGAAAGTAGCTAAGAATTTAAGACCTCCCAGAACTCCTCCTGTTCCTGCTTGGGATCTTAATTATGTTTTGGAGAAACTTACTTTGCCTCCTTTTGAGCCTGCTGCGGCTTCGGATATCAAGTTCTTATCCTGGAAGACAGCTATCTTATTGGCATTGACTTCTGCCAGAAGGGTTTCAGAGTTGCAAGCTCTCATGGCTGTGGAACCATACATTATCTTCCACCAAGACAGAGTTTCCTTGAGGACAAATCCTACATTTATGCCCAAGGGGATTTCTAAAGTGGCTCTAAATCAGACTATTCACCTTCCTACCTTCTTTCCAAATCCTCAAAATAAAGGGGAAAGGATCTTACATTCATTGGACGTACACAGGCAACTACGATTTTACCTGGACAAGACTAAAGATTTCAGAAAATCTGATCAATTGCTTATCTCTTATGCCTCCAGTTCTCTAGGTAAGGCTATTTCTAAACAAACTATTTCCAAATGGATTGCTCATGGAATAAGGTTTTGTTACTCTCACTATGGGAAACAGATTCCAGGTACTGTTAGAAGTCATTCTACTAGAGCAGCTGCCACTTCAGCAGCTTTTCTCAGAGGAGTTCCTACCAAGGACATTTTGGAAGCTGCCACTTGGAGTTCAGTGCATACTTTCTCTAAGCACTATAATCTCCCTTTGTATTCTAAGTCTAGGGCAGGCTTTGCCTCTGCTGTTTTGCAGGGTCTTCTAGCTGCCCCTTCTTCTGCATAACCTCCTCCCTCATTCACAGCTTTGGGATTCTGCCCTACAGTTATGACTGCAACAGTGAAACACGAAGAATATAGTACAGTTGTGTACACCTACCATAAATGTAGATGTCCGAGTGTCTTCACTGTTGCAGTCGGTGTTTCCCTCCCACCAGTCCCCTCTTATTTTTGCTTGTCTTCTCTTCCACTACTTTTGTGGTGTATTTCTGTTCCTTTTTAGGCACCTTTTGGTTTGTTTTTTGGGGGCTTCTGACATCTAGGGCAAGAAAGGCTGGAGAAGATGGCGTCGGCTGTCAGCTTTATACCTCTGCGTTCTGACGTCAGGGTACTTGCTGGTACAGCCGACGCCAGACCCAGACTTTGGAATTCTGGCCGACCTAGGGCTGCCTGCCGGCAGGATCACCCTACAGTTATGACTGCAACAGTGAAGACACTCGAACATCTACATTTATGGTAGGTGTACACAGCTGTACTTTCTTCAAGGCGGTCACCAAGGCCATAGACGAGGGAAAGGTGGTTCACACAGCCTACCTTGATCTCGCCAAGGCGTTCGACACTATTCCTCACTCGGGTATTATAGAAAAACCCACCAGCCTGAACACAAACCCCTACATCACAAGATGGGTTGCCAACTGGCTTACAGACAGAACTCACATGGTAAGAATAGCGGGCTCTAGGTCCGACTCTAAACCAGTCACAGGTGGTGTCCCGCAAGGCTTAGTTCTGGGACCCCTACTGTTCGGCATATATTTCTCAGAAGTACAGGCAAACACAGGAGGACTATGGCTAACCAAGTTCGCCGATGACAGCAAACTGGGAGCGATAATTGACTCTCCGGCTGACACAGACATCCTTCAAAAAGGCCTTACTGAGACAGACACCTGGTGTCAAAGTCATGGACTCCAGCTAAATGCCACAAAATGCATAGTCATCCCATTTGGGAAAAACAAAACACCCACGAATTACCACATAGGCGGCAGCCCCCTTAATACAGAAGAGGTAATAAGAGATCTCGGGACCCAGGTATATAGTAATCTCTCCTTTGACAATCATATTGCCAAAGTAGTTAGGAAATCCTTCTGTGTAGCCCATCTAATTACTAAGGGGTTCACATCTAGAAATAAAGAGGTTATAGTGCCCCTCTACACTTCCAGCAGCTGGAAAGACCACAAAAGCACCTCACCAAGTGGATTACTGGCCTCAAACATATGTTCTATGCAGCCTGACTGAAAAAACTCCGGCTGTACTCAGTGACATATCGCTTACTCAGAGGTGATCTCTGCCTGACTTACAAAGCCATGTCCAACTCAGAATTGATGGACATGCTCCACCTAAAGAAATCCAAGTCACTATGAGCCATGCGCTTTAGTGAGCTAAACCTCGCCACAACAATAAATAGAACATGCTGGAGGGAAAGATTCCTATTACAGAGACTCCCCCGTGCTTTGGAACAAATTTTCTAACTACATTAGGCAGAGCCCCTCACTAACACTCTTCAAGAGAAGCCTTGACGAGTGGATGGGTAACAGGAAATACACCCCTGGGATCACTTCATTGTCTCTGCTTGACAGAGGATCAGTTAATTAATCAATGGGTCGGCAAAAGCCGACACACTCTGGCTAGGCTTATAAATACCCTCAGGCAGATAGCCTAGTACCTACCTATGAACTTGTGAACCTATGAACAAATGGAAAAGGTTCTCTCTATGGGCAGCAAATAAACAATTAGACCCCTTGTCAGCCCCAGTCTCAGTGGTATTGGATTACTTATCACACCTTTTCCACTCTGGGGTGTCTACTTCTACTATCCATGTACATTTAGCTGCCATCTCAAATTTTCATATTGGTTTTCAGGATTCTTTACTTATCTCACACAGACTCTGTAAGACTTTCTTGAAAGGGGTTATCCACCCAAAACCTTTCTTTAGAGAACCCATACAACCTTGGGATTTGGCTTTGGTTCTGCACTCTTAACAGCTCCCCCTTTTGAACCTGCGTCTTCATGTGAGATAAAATATCTCTCTTGGAAAACTTTGTTTTTAATTGTAATCATATCGGCCAGGCGATTGTCAGAACTTCAGGCCTTATGCATCAAACTTCCCTATCTTATCTTCCATAAGGATAGGGTATCACTGAGAACTAATTATACCTTTTTACCAAAAGTGGTGTCAGAGCAATCTGTCAATCAATCAATTGACCTTCCAGTGTTATTTCCTAGCCATTCTAACAAAGGAGAGTATTGCCTGCACTCCTTAGATGTTCATAGGCAAATACAATTTTATCTGGACAGAACAAAATCTACCCGTAATTCAGACCAGCTGTTTCTGGCTTTTTCTGGACCTAGATGGGGTCATCCTGTATCAAATGTTACATTGGCTTCATGGTTGAGAAATTGTATTACCTTTATCTACAACAAAAACAATCTCACCTTGCCTCATAAACTCTCAAAGCACATTCTACAAGGTCTATGGCAACTTCAGCAACTTTCCATGCTGGGGCTTCCCTCAATGATATTTGCTCAGCTGCAACTTGGGCCAAACCTCATACCTTTACTCTTCATTACAAATTGGATTTGGCCTCCAGAGGTAGAGCTTCCTTTAGCTCCATGGCGCTCAGGAATGTCCTTCCATGAGGGCCACCCAGGGATTCAGGTAGCTTGTGACTCTGTCCCATCAGTAAGGAATGAACGAAGATTAACAACATCAGATAAAGAAGTTATGTCTTACCGTAACGTTCCATCTGTGTTCTTGATCTTCGTTCATTCATTACTTCCCACCCTCCGTCCCCCATCCGGAAGTTCTTGGTTGATCTCATGTACTCCTTTATTGTAGGTCTGTCATGACCAGAAGTAGCCTCTACTTTTATCTATCAACTTGCAAACTCGATCTGAGGTAACAAGGAGCAGAGCATTCTGGGTAGGACCTTGGCGCGAGAGTTTTTGGCTGACGCAAGCTTGATATTGGCCATCTCGGTTCCAAGAACGGAACCATTAACCCATCAGTAATGAATGAATGAAGATCAACAATACAGATGGAACATTATGGTAAGACATAACTTCTTTTTTTATGTGAACTCAGATCTTCCCAGGCTGGGATGGGTAGTTACAAGAAATTTTGGGGAGATAAAATGTCACTGGTACAATTTATTGTTACTAAAACATAATTCTTAAGTGTTCACATGCAGCACTAAGCAAAAAGCACAAAAGTCTGTAGAAATCCTGTTTGGTAATTGTAATAAAACATCACAGTTGTGCACGCATGTCATTAATAATCTGTTTGCAGGTAAATGCTTAAAGTAAAAAAAAGGTCAGTTACAACAAGTACAGCCAGTAAATGGGCCATGGTATACAGCTCAAATAAATGTTGCAGGTCCTTGGCCAACAACAAAGGGAGGGTACAGACACCTAATTTTACACTGACTTTCTAAACAGTACTGCAGAAGGGACCTAAAGTAAAGGTACAGGAAAAAAAACATATTGGTGTGTGTTAATTATTAAAAGACAGCCATGCCTCTTTATTGTCATTAAATGATTAGGGTACCATCAGCATGTACAGTAGTGATACAAAAATACCAGAAATACATTTTAATGTTTCAGTAATGTTTAATTAGCAGGCTTCAGTTTGATACTAAGTTTATAAACTGGACTGAGTGTACATTACAGCCCATGTATGTACAAATGCAGAAACATTGTGTAGAAGCAAACTTATGCTGTACAGTAAATGGTTTAATGTAAACAGCATTCTTCAGTGTATAAGCCATGTTTTCTAGCTGTGTAAATGGTCAATTTTGCCATTAAGTTTAAACTGTTCACAGAAGTTGCTCTTCAATTCATTTGTGTATATAGTAACAAGTAAAAGCTTAACATTTATGACGTGTTTATTTCAAAAAACAAGGCTGCAGTGTCTTTGCAATAAAATCCACAAACGTTGTCAATATTTTCACGTAAATCACTGTATAGAGACATATTCAGCAATTGCAAAATACAGCTCATAACTGGTAAAACATTTTACAGGATAGTCTCCAAAAGGAAAAAAGTTGTTAAATTGGATAATTCATTCAATTCTAGTAGTAATGGGTGTTGCCAATGTAGACTGTTTTGTGCTTTAAAACAAAAAAGGAAACTGTTATATATTTATATATATATATATATATATATATATATGTATGTATATATATGTATATATATGTATATATGTAGTGAAAATAATAGTGCATGTACACCTGTTTGCTAATTAGATGCATATACACTTCTATTTGCTATAATGTATATAGGATAATGTAGTCAGTTAGATGCATACATTTCTGTTTGTTAAAAAAAGGGTTAAACTGTTATTAGCTAAGAATCAAATAGAACGGCATTCATCAGTAATGTAATATGAATGTTCAGGGGCTGGTACAGCTTGAGAAAATTATTGATAAGGATCACTCTTTACACCCAAGTCTGGTACAAGCTTCATGAAAAGTTACAGATAAGGAACTCCTGAGACACAGGTGCAAGGAGTATGGGAAAACTGCTTTCATACGGAAATATTCACAATAAAAAAGACTCCTTTAAAGTCATTCACCTTGAAACAGAATGGATTTTATGACATCAGAAAATACCAAAGTAACAGACTGCAAATTCCAAAGGTATTAAACAACATACTGTTTCATGGACAAGATCTGGATGGTACAGAAGAATATATAAAGGACATTAAAAGTGCATGATGTTGGATCTGATTTCTTGTTAGATCTGAGTACTGGAGATCATCATCCATATTATCTGAAAAGTAAAATTTGAGACATGCTACAGATCCCCCACAATGTCCCAGGACTCCCACTCTGCATTCCTGGACACTGGAAAACATCAAGGTCCAGCCTAATACCCTTATTCTGGGAGACTTTAAGTACCCCACCATTAGTTGTAACAACTACTGCTACTGCTGCTCCAACTCTTTTGCCCAATGTTTCCTGGAATTCATCAATTCCAGTGCCTTGGATCAACTCATCCTCACCCCCACTAGCGGAAACAACATTCTTGACCTAGTCATTACAAACATGGGGGACTGCTGCTCTCTACACATTTGATAACCCCCCCCCCCGGTCAGATCCGACCACAGGTTAATTATTATTGATATCCAAATCCCGTCCCCACCACCGAAAAAGGAAACGACAGTGAAAAACTTCTCCAAAGCTAATTTTGAGCTTCTAAGGATAGAAGTGACAAACTTCACATCATCCATAGAAATGGAGAGTGGAGGTATGGCTGCTGAATCATACACCAAGGCACTGCATGAGCACTTACACAATTACATAGATAGGGCCATACCAAACAGAACCAAGATGCTGTCCTCTAGAAAAAGGACGCCAATCTGGTGGACACCTGCCATTAACAAACTCTAAATAAACAGAAGGAAAAAAAATGTTGCAGAAAAGGGTAAAGTCCGATGACTGGAAAAATTCCCTTGGTAAACTCAGTAAAAAACTGAGATCCCTCATCAAATCCAACAAATCTAGTTATGAAATCAAAATAGCTACTGATTCTAAGGACAACCACAAGGCATTCTTTAGTTATGTCAAGAATCTGCATAATAATATGCAGATTCAGCACTCCAGCACCACTTATACTGAACCAGCTGATATTGCCAATATCTCGGCAGACAGATTTAGTGCGAACTTTACTCCCCCCTCACCCCCCCAAAGGGCCCATCCACATACCTGAGGAGTACCAACTCCCTATTATCATGACTGCACAAGTAGAAACCGCACTGACCATAGCTAAGAATACAGCTTCCATAGGACCAGATAATATATCAGGTTGTGTCCTACATGATTTACAAAAAGAACTGGCACCACACCTGAGTGCCCTGTTCAACTACAGCCTCAGTTCTGGCTTTGTCCCTACTGAATGGCGCACAGCTACAGTCATACCACTCCACAAAGGGGGTGTGACTACTGACCCTGGGAACTACCGTCCCATCAGCTTGATGAGCCTGATCAGTAAAGCTATGGAACATATTATTACGGATCTTATAAATAAGGATATAGGGAACCTTCAAACCCCGGATCCCATGCAGTTTGGGTTTGTGAAAGGCAGGTCAGGTCTGCTCAATCTGATAGACTTCTTCGAAGCTGTCACCAGAGCTGTGGATGAAGGCAAGGTTGTCCACACAGCCTACTTCGATCTAGTCAAAGCCTTTGACACCATCCCACCACTCTGGAGTGATTGATATGCTCATGAATCTGGGCATTAACCCGTACATCACTAGATGGGTTGCCAACTGGCTCACTGACAGAACCCACACGGTGAAAATAGCTGACTCCAAATCTGACTGCTGGGCAGTTACAAGTGGAGTCCCACAGGGATCGGTTCTGGGTCCTCTCCTGTTTGGTATCTACTTCTCTGAAGTTCAAGCCAACACCAAGGGACTCTAGTTAACCAGATTCACGGATGACTGCAAACTGGGAGCTATTATTGATTCTCAAACTGATGTGAACGTCCTACAAAAAGGCTTAACAGAAACCAACGACTGGTGCCAAAACCATGGCCTTAGGCTCAGGCACCTTGGCCTTAGGCTCAGTGCCAAAAAATGCATCGTCATTCCCTTAGGGAAAAACACAGTGCCCACAAACTACCATATCGAAGGGAACCCACTTATCTCTGAAGGTGTTTTAAGGCATCTAGGGACACAGGTAGATAGCAATCTCTCCGAGAGCCACGTCGCCACTGTAGTTGGGAAGTCCTTCTACATGGCACATCTCATCACAAAAGGGTTCTCATCCAAGAAAAAAGAAGTCATTATCTCTCTCTACTCGGCCCTCATCAGACCCATTATAGAGTACAATGCCCCATTTGGCATGTACCTCACTAGACACCTCGAACAACTGGAAAGGCCACAGTAGTTCCTCACAAAGAGGATCTTAGGACTCAAACATGTGCCTTATGCAGATAGACTTAAAAAACTTAAACTTTACTCCATCTCATATCACCTACTTAGAGGCGATCTCTGCTTGACATACAGAGAGAGCCATGTCTGACTCAGTTTTGCTAAACATGCTTCATCTGAAAAAATCCCAGTCCCTCCCTGTTACTCATTCCAAAGACCTCAACTTTATCACCACATTAAACAGAACCTGCTGGAGGGATAGGTTCCTAACCCAGAGACTTCCAATTCTCTGGAACAAGCTCCCCATTCACATCAAGCAGTGCACCTCACTGGCCCTCTTCAAGAGAAATCTTGATGAGTTGATGGGAAATAGGAAATTCACCCCGGGATCACGTCAATCACATTGCTAGATAGGGGCACAGGGAACTAACGTCTGGTAAGCCAGATGACTGGGAACACTATTGGGCGAGGCTTGCATTGGCATTAGCCTAGTACTTACCTATGAACCTATTAAAGCTGTAAACTGTACAGTATTGTACTTGCCATCTGTTATATAGACAAGTTATTAAGTGCTGCGCAAGAAAGTTAATAATATACTGCTAAAAAGGTTATAGTTTACAAGGTTTAGTCATTAATCAGACTTCGGTTTTCTACAAGGCACATAGGATTCAGCACAGACATCTGCCGTTCTGCAATTAATAATTTTTCATATATGTATTTACCTCACCTTGGCACTTTCTTCTGACCAATGGACTTCATCACAGTTGAAGAAATACACTGTGTCCACAAATTAAATACAAAAAAAAGTAATCGCATGACAGTATAACATTTAACAAATCAGTCACATAAAATCATGAATAAAATTAGACATTACATCCAACATTATTAAACAGTATACTAAAAACAAAAATTATATAATTTTGTATAAACCTTGTTTCCTAAGCATTACATGTGATTTCAAAATGTATTTAATATTTAAATGTATATTTAGACCTAATGGTCTTCCAGCATCAACCTAAATTTGCCGGGTTAACTCCTTCAGTTTAATTTATTGCTAATGTCACCCCAAGTGATCATCAAACACTGTGTTCAACACAAAAAATAATTTCTTTGTTTTTAATGGCTAAATATGTTCACTAATTATTTCACTTAACTTCTAATTGTTTACCTATATAAAATGAATAACAGGTCTTACAAAGGGCACAATGAACCACTCCCTCAGAATAGCAAAAATGTACTTAAGAGCTAAAAATATCACGCGTCAAGGAATTAAACTGCCTTTAACTGATACATTTACTTTTATTACATTTGTAAGTATCAAAAGGACCTGGAAATCACTTGGCCACTTTAAAACAGGTTTACCTAAGAAGGACTGAACATTTAATCTCTCTTATCAATAAATTCTGGTTTCTCTCTTGTCTTCTTTAAAACCTCAGGATGCCCAAAATCATTTTACTGTTTTCTTCAGCTGTGTCTTTGATTTGGAAACTATCCACAGTATAAGCTACAACCAAAGAGTTGTTAAAAATCTTTTTAACCCAACTATCATCAAAATCATTGTTTTCATTAATGTTCATACCATCACAACTAACAGTGGTATCGAAATTATATGAACTTAATGTGCTAATGGGCAAAGTAAGACTGTATAACCTAGCACTTTCTTTATTAACCTCATTAAAAACATCAAGAATATAATACAACTTATAATCACGCTGCATAAACGTATCCTTTAAACAGTTCAACCCATCAAAAAAATCACAATCCCAAAAGGATTTTTTAACACCTTTATTAAATTATCACTTAAGACATAGACAAACATTTGATCACATTGCATTTTACATGTAATGTCTAGTTACTATTAGTATAAATATAATTATTAACATATGCGGGCTTCCTATACACTTTAGAAACAAAACAGTTTTTCTCATTAAAAATTATTTTCATATCTAAATATGTAATACTGTATATACCAAAAGAGAAAGTAAATGCTAAAAAATCTGTACTGTTACTGATGGCTTGTACAAATTCTTTATCCTCTCCATCTGTCATGACTGCATTAATAAAAAAGGTCATAACTAAATTGGGCATAAAACCTAACCCACTTAAATTATCTAGAGTTTATTAACATGTGCATTCCCATTCATTTATAACTAGGCTGGCAAACATGGGGGCAACACTAGCCACCATACCCACACCTTTCAGTTGCTTGAAGATGGAATTACAACACTAACTCCATCAAGGTCAGTGTGGTAATGTCACTATTAGTAAAATTTGATCTGATTTTGTCAACCTTCATGTTAACCTTGACTGTGGGCTCAGTTCCAAGCCTCAGAACCGACTCAGCTGTTTATTTCAGCTCGCCCCTTCCAAAACCCTCAAACTAGACTCTAATGATGATGCTCCTGTGTAAATTACCTCAGATCTCGTTTGCAACTTCATTGTGTCAGACATGTCCGACTTTTCTGTCGAGCTTTGGCTGTTAATTACTGTAAGTTTTTGCTATATTTTTCTCAATTTTCTCTACATTTTTTCATAGTTCCTCTTCTCTATGTATTTCTACCCACTCCTATCTAACCTTTTAGTGCACGTGTAAGTGTCTTCCCTCCTTTCTTCTTTTCTACCCCTAACCCTTTTCCATACCATTGTTGGTACTTTTCTACATTTCGTTACTGTTACTGTAATTCTTATAACCACTGCTGCTGGTTAATTTCTCCTTTTTTCTCTAGCATGGCTGATAAGACGTGTAAGGGCACCTCTGGCTTCAAGAGGTGCCAAAAGTGTGAAAAAAAGATGCCCTAATTCTGATGGCATGTATTTTGTGTGTATTGCCTTGGCACAGTCCATCTCCAGGAGGACTGTGCAATTTGTCATGGTTTCTCCGCCAGGACTTTGACTGAGTGGAGAAACAAATTAATCTTAAAGGGACTTTAAAAAGGTGATTTTGAAGAGGCCACATCTGGTCCAAGAACTGAAGCCAGCTCATCATCCTCTTAAAAGCCAAAAAAGCAACCTCATTTGATTCCAAGAAGTTCCTCAGAGCCCCCTTCAAAATTGACTATACTACCTACGGTGTCGACAGATTCCACGGCACCGATAGGCATGGCGATTCCACCTCTACTCAAATTTCAGAACAGACAGTGGTTTTGTCACTACCAAAGCACTCTACTATTACATCTTTCCCAAGGACCACGTATTTGCCCTCAGTGGATCCTTTTGCTGATAGGCCACCCAGTCCCTTCTTGGAACTGAGACCACCAAGGTCTCCCTCTGTTTCGTCCATTTAGTCCACTGAGAGTCTTTCAGAATCGGACATTATGAGATTGGTCAACCAGCTCCTGATGGCATGGGGAATTATATCCACCTTCGTTTCCCAGTCATCTTGGCTCCAGAACCAGTCCTTCACTGACACCTTCTCAGATTCTTCCTCCAACTCCTACTAAGCCTTTGGAGCCCCCCTGGTACCAACCTTCCTGGCTCCGACTGTCTCGGCACCGGCTAGAATTTCTTCTCCAGAGCCAAGGATCACGTTGAGCTCTTCTGGTTGGTCATAAACAGAGACCTCCCAGGGTTGGGGCTTAGCTGCTGGTTCCGAGGGGCAGGGTTCAGTGTCGATTCTTTTAGAGCCATCTATGCATCTCAGTGCCTCATCATTCATAAGCTTGACCCAGGCTTCTACTTTGGAGGCAGCTTCCTCGGTGCAGGGTGGGACCATGGATGTTCTTCATTGAGAGGGCAGATATGATACTTGGCCTGACCAGGGGTGGCAAGGACTGTGAGTCCACAATGGACAAAGCCTTCTCCATGATCTGAAAGGTTGGCCCCCTGTACAGAGACGGGAGCCCAGAATCAAAATAGACTCCTTTAGAAAGTACAGTTGTGTACACTTACCATTAATGTAGATGTTCGAGTGTATTCACTGTTGCAGTCATCACCTGTGGGTTATCCCTGCTGTGGTAGCCCTCGGCCGGCCCGAATACCAGAGTTAATGTTTTTTTGCGTCGGCTGCATTCGCCTGTAGTCTGTTGTCAGGTCATCAGTGCTATAAAGCAAGGCAGCTGACATCATTGCATCAGTCTTTCTTTCCGTGGAGCCCATAGCAGAAGCAGTTCGCATGAGTGCCGGTCGGTCAGTACCAGAGTTTGAATTTCAGCTGAAAATGTCTAAAGCTATGTACCCCGTTGGGGACCCTTTTTTCTTGCACTAACCGATGTCCAAAAAAGTTAGTAATTGTCTCACCTGTGGAAAGCAGATCCCACACCAAGACTTCCATTCTTACTGCGTCACTTATTTAGGCCCAGACCACGACGTCCCCATTGCCGGTTCTGTGCCCTCTTTAATGCGAGAACCATTCGCTGTAGAGCTTTTATTGTAGACAGTTATTTTTTCTTGTTCTGTCTTTGCATTCCAATATGGCATCCATCAGCCAACAATCTATGGACATTCCGAAAAAATGCAGAGATAAAGATAGAGACAGACCTCACAAGGCTAAGCCTCCTGATGACTCTACCGCTAAGCAGGTTGTCAGTTCTCCAAAATTCATGAAGGCGCTTTCACAGCCCCTGATGCCTGATTCGATATCTATGCAGGCCTCTACAGAGACCCTTTCAGAGTCCAGTATGCCGCAGACATCTTCTTCGTTTTCCGAGCCTTTGGCTGTCTCTGCCTCAGTTGGGTCCAGAGCCACGACGCAGGCACCGGCTTCTGAGGAGGCCTTTCGCACTACCGAATCTAGACAAAACTGACATCTTCTCATCCGACTACCATTTCTCTCAGACCGATGGATTCTCTCAGGCCTAGAAGCCAGGCCACTCCTAGGAAATCTGCTTCTAGCCACCATCTTGCTCCTGCTCCCCCACCCCAAGCACAAATGCTTAAAATGGTGGAGAATCTCATCTCCCTTATCTGGGGTAGTCAGGCCACAACTTCTAAAAGGAAAAGGTACCCTTCTCCAGAAATTATGACAGAATAGGATTCTGACTATTCAGATTTTGAAGAGGAACAGCAACCTCTGACGGCTTATAAGGATTCAGATGCAGAGGAATCCATCCCTTCTTCCTCCCCTCCAGAGGACCTTTCCTTTGGGGAAACCTTTCACACCCTCAGGGAACATTTCCAATGGGAATCTCAGGACTTCCCCCAGTCTAAGAAAAGACTTAGAGAGTTTCTGGACCTGCCCCAGCAAAGACCCCTGGCCACCCACCCCCCTATTTTAGAAGTGGTGGATGATGTTTTCCATAAATCCAGCTTAGCCCCTGACACCCTCTCACCTGCTCCCAGTAAACCTGACAGGTATTACAGAGTACTGGATTCTCTCAAATACCTGTACAGAAATCCTGCTGCAGACCCAGAGGTCATTACACAGAGACCTAAAGGAGATGAGACTAGTTCTGCCAAGACTCCTATTCCTTCTGACAAGGATTCTAGAGCTGTAGACAGATGGGGTAAAAAAGTATACACCTCTGCAACCTTAGCTATCAGAGCAGTCAACTGTCGGTTCCGTATGTTAAAATATCAATAACACACTTTGGAACTATTAAAAGAAAAGATTTCTACCTTTCCTGACTGTGCCAATTCAAAAGAGTTAGCAGATTTACTGCACTCTGCTTGTCAAGTGGCCAAACACTCATTACACTGTGGATATGATGCCCTAGAAGCCTCTAGCTGGGCAGCAGTGTCAGGATCTGTCATTAGGGGGGCGTGGCCAAGGATGAACACAGGATAGCAGCCGATTTCTTCAGCTCCACCAATTTCATTACACTGACAGGAATTAATTACTTAAAAAATTAATTTTTGAAGTAATTTTCTTTCTAAATATGTTTGTTTTATATAGTTCTTGAACTATATCTAAAAAAGAAAGGAAATTTTAACAATATTCCTGTCAGAAATCACATTGGAAATTTTCCTGTCAGTTTATCAGTCTGAAATGAGTTCCAGTAAGACAAATTCTCAAGACTCCAGCATCAAGAAAGAACTTCAGTCTCTGATAATTATAATCCAGCAACTTACTGCTAAGATGGATAAAATGGATACTAAAATTGATACCTTCATAGAAAAAAACTACAAAACAAATAGACTTGTTACATATAGACCTGCAACAACAGAAGATCCAGATGACAGGCATAGAAGAAGCTGTGAATGACATGGAAAATAGAATCCAAGAAGAGGAAATCAACATTGAGTTTCTGCTGAAACAAAATACACATTTACAAACAAAGCTGGATGACTTGGAAAATAGATCTAGGCGCAATAACATTAGGATTTGTGGACTGCCAGAAAATATTGAAGGTAACAATATTACTTCTTTTTTAACAACATGGCTCCCTAAAACTTTAGACTTACCAGAAGCATTCTCTTTTGGTATCGAAAGAGCACATAGATCTATAGCTAATACTAACTCTAACAAAAACTATCCTAGATCAGTTATAGTTAGATTTCTATCATCTTTTGATAAAGAGATGGTTCTTAAATCTGTTTGGGCTAAAGCTCCTGTTAAGATTAATGAGACAACTGTGCGTTTTGACAATGACTATTCTTCCTTGGTAATAGCTAAAAGAAAAGTTTTTCTGCCACTAATAAGGGAGCTTAAAAAGCACAGTTTAAAACATACCTTCTGTTTCCTGCCAAGCTAAAATCTTCCTTCCTGATGGTCCTAAAACTTTTGATGACTTAGACTCTGCTTTACTGTTTATCAAAAAAATAAGATTTTGGATAAAATAGAGGAAATGGAATGGGCTAGTCCTTCATTAAAGAGACTGGCAACTGAAACTTCGTGGAAGACTTCAGAGAAGAAGAAGAGACTAAAGAACAAATGATTTGTTCTATGTTTTTTTTTCTTTTTTTCTCTCATCATTTTACTTCATTATTAATCTTTTTAAATATAGTTCCTGCATTTCCAGAAAGCCACAAATGTTCTGAAAAAGATTTAATCAAAGTTATTATCTGTGTGCAAAGAAATGTTTTGTTTCATAACCAGTCAAAATATCTGAGGAACTAATAACAAACTATTATTCAATTTGTTTCTCTTTCTGAAAAAGAGAAGTAAGGTCAGTAATTTGATACATTTTTTTTTAGTTTCTTTTTTTTCTCATTTTCTTCTTTTCTTTGTTTAAACAATGACATTCTATTTAGATTATGTAGTGGGTAAAGGGTGGGGGAGGGCAGGGAGAGAAGAGTAATGAAAATATGATAAATGGAATAATAACATTTATTCCTTGTAAAAAGTTTATATGTTCTTCAAATGCTATTCCTAATTATACTTTCTTGATTATACTGCTTATGCTTGTTTGTAAATAATCTGTCATGCTTTAACTAATAATAATTAGAACTAAATAATAGTAAATAATATGTTTTATTTTTAACTCTATTAATATAAACAGTAAGTAATATTCCATTGTATATACTTCTTATAGCTTTCTCTTACATTTTTTTATTTCTGCTTTACACTCTTTTATTTTCTACTCTCTTTTTCTTTTCTTTATTCTTTCTCTTTATTTTTTTCTCATATTAATATATAGAAATGCTTTTGATCATATAGACACAGTAAATAATAAGATTTGCATAAAAATTGAGTTGGGACAAAATATTGAGTTTTATTACTTATTAATAACTTTGGGCTTAATTTCACTTACATAGAGGCTGTAATAACCTGTAAAATACATCATGAAGGTTTTGTCATGTTTAGATGCATTTACACTGCTAAATGAATGTTTGTCACTAGTTTTTAACAAGTTTCCCGCCAAAATGTTAAGGGAGACAATCTGGGATGTGGGCTACCTCATGAACAGTGTCCTTGAGTTGTTTCAAAAGCTTCAACTCTCAGAATTCTCACAGAGAAGCTGAAAGCAGTCAATCTGACCTTTGACCCAGATATCACACTGACACATCACAGATTCAGGAAGAACACTCTACCAGGAAGTAGAACTGATGCAAATGCGACTATGTGAAGGAAAATGAACTCTTTGACATTTAAATGTGAGTTATTTTATATAATTACTTAAATATATATGTTATAATTCATAAAATATGTCAGTTATAATGATTTTAAATGATGCAGTTTCTTGTAGTATGTAAATGTCTTATTTTAGAAGGCATAGAAAATGAAACATTTATTCAATAGTTTTTGAAAATCTACTCGACTGCAGCATACTAATCTGTGTTAAAAACTTATGTTCCAAACATATACATTACTATAACTCATTTAATTCATCTGATTGACAAGCATAAATAACTTTATAACTTTATTCTGGAAGAAATTGTCATGTGATATATTTTAAAGCAGTAGTATAGACATACAAAATACAGATGTTTTTTTTACAATAATGGAAGTGTTTCTGAGAATTTGCATAACTATGCAGTATGATTTATAACAATTTCTATAAATATAATATTTTATTCTATTGACAATAATGAGTATGAGTAAAATGCTCATATACAAGCAATTCAAGGTTTTTTTTGGAAGCTGTTGACTGCATTTACATGACAGAAAATAGATGCATCTTAATATATGTAATGTCTGAACCATATTAGCCAAAGTTTTTGATTTAAATGAATGTTAGAACTTATTTTTACATACTTTGAATAAATTAATATGTAAATATGCCTTCCTTTTTTTTTCCTCTCTTTCTTTCACTCTCTCTCCCTCTTTCACGTCTTTTATTTCTCTCTCTCCTCTTGGTTCCTAATATCAAGTTTATTTGAATGCTATTTGAATACAAGTGTATTATATTACATAGATGTATATAGTAGTATGAATAGTTAAAAAAAAAGTTTATTTTAGTTTATATGATGCTGTTTTATCAAATGTGTAGTCTTGTCTTGCTAGATAATTGAATTGAATGCTGTTAATTTAAGTTAAATATAACCAGTATTAAATTGATAATGTGGTAGCTGAGGTACTGCTGCTTAGGGTAGGGGGTTAACTTGAGTGGTAAATACTACTCTAAGTTGGAGTTTTTAACTCCAGGCTGGATGCAAGGTTTAATCCTTACATTATTTTCACTTGTTCATTATTATATGTATATAGTTTTGACATCCACAATATATTTTGTACACTCATTGTCACTACAAACAAAATTGAATCCTATACAAAATCCCATAAGAGATTCAATAAATACAGCTATATTTAAAGGTACTCCTAAAAGAGGAGATGTAACATTACTTATGTTGTTATTTGTTATTTTGATCATAAGATTCTTAAGTTTTAAAAATGCCAAATGACATCTTTAAAAGGAATTTCTTTAAACATTAATGGATTGAATAATCCGTGTAAAAGGGCAAGCCTAATAAGATACATTAATTTACATAAGGCCAACTTAGTCTTCCTGCAAGAAACCCATCTCTTGAAAAAAGATATTGATAAACTAGCCACAAACAAATATACAGTATTGGTTAGTTCAGAGCACACTCAGAAAAAAAGAGGAGTGGCTATTTTATGGAATAAAAGTATGCCCATTCCTAAAACCATTAAGTCTTATCAGGATGACAAAGGAATGTTTTGTATGGTTACAATACTCAATGTATATTGGATACCTGGAATTGGTATTAATACAGTGAAACATCATCTTGATAAGATCATATCATTCTTTATAGGAGATATTATTTTAGCTGGTGACTTTAATTGTATACTACATGAAAGTGATACTACCACTATAGGGAAAAGAAGAATTATATCTAATGCAAAACATTTAAATGATTTTGCTAATTCTTATCATTTGAATGATATTAATAATCAGATAGATTCAAAATCATTACCATACACTTTTTTTTCTAACAGATACAAAACTTATTCAAAAATAGATTGGGTCTTTATTTCTAACCAGATGGTAACAGATTTAATTAATTCCAAAATCATTTCATGTCCTATATCTGATCATAATTCAATTGTTTTTGAATTCATGATAAAAAATACTCATAATGTTCAGATCAAAAGGATACCAGCATACTTAACTCAACTAAAAGACTATAAAGAATATATACTTTCAGAAGTACAACATTTTCTAGACATAAATAATACTCCTGAAGTCTCCATTGTCTATGTTTGGGATGCCTTAAAATCATATCTATATGGACAAAGTATAAGATGGTATAATAATAAAAGGAAATCTTGGGATAAGGAATTGTTAGATATTCAAAGTAAATTAGACTCTTATAAACATAATAATAAAGAAAATATTATGGATAAGAAAGTCATTGAAGAAATAAACAAACTAAATGAGAAATACAAAGAAATTTTAACTCATAAAGTTAAAATAACTCTAGAGAAATACAAGTTTTGTCTTACTCAATAAGCCCCAAATACTTACATAGACTTAAAAATAAAACAAAAAGGTTGAATAAACAAAACCATATCAAAGAAATCTTTTCTCTAAGGAAAAAGAAGAATGTTTCTAGTCTACCAGAAATACTAGATGAATTTAGAAATCACTTTCACAATATTAACAATAATAACATTAACATGGAACCTAAAGATAAAATAAAGGAGTTTATAACCACAAACATGAATAAAAAGCTTAATAAACTACAGATTAAACTATTGGACAAAAGTATTTCATATACACAGGTTATTACACAAATAAATAAGCTTAAATCAAACAAAGCACCGGGTAATGATGGTATTATACCAGAGATATATAAAATCCTTTCTAAAAGTACATATTCATTAATACATAAGGTTTTTATTTTGGCCTAAACTGAGTTAATAACCCCCCCCATCTTGGCAATATACATTTATTTCGCCAATTTTAAAACCTAATAAAGATCCAACTAGATGTACTTCATATCGGCCCATCTCATTACTTAATATTGATTATAAAATGTTTATGAGTATTTTTGCTGATAGATTGAAGACAATCATTCCCGGCATTATAGATATAGATCAGACAGGCTTCATTGTAAATAGAAATACTTTTGATAATATAAGAAGAACTTTAACATTAATTGATTTTGCAAATAGGAAAAAGAAAGATTTAACACTTATTAGTCTTGATATAAGTTCAGCATTTGATTCAGTAAGTTGGGACTATCTGTTTACCTTACTGAAGTGCACAAACTTCTCAGATGCATTTGTAAATCTAATTGAGCATTTATACAAAGGAACGTTGGCTTATATTAAGGTAGGAACATATGTTTCACAAAAAGTACCCATTCTTAAAGGTACAAAACAAGGATGTCCACTTTCTCCACTATTATTCACTTTAGTAATGGAGCCTTGGGCTAATTTGATCAGAAACAGTACTGACATAGAGGGTTTTGAAATAGATGAAAATACAACATCCAAAATTCAACTTTTTGCAGATGATGTTCTAATTACATCAGCAGGATCTAATTCTTCTATGCAGTCTCTATTTGGTAAAATGATGAATTTTAAAAGTATTTCTGGTTTAATATTCAATGAAGAAAAAACTAAAATACTACCTATATATATATATATATATATATATATATATATACACGAAAAAATATTCTCATTAGTGATTTTACTAAATATGTACCCAATTCAGGTCAGATAACTTATTTAGGTATAATACTATCTAAAGATATTAAATCTATTATATATAATAATTATAATACCTGTTTTCTTAATATACAAAATCTTTTAATACCTGGAATAATATGTTTTTACTATGGAGGAGAGACTTACAATTATTAAAATGATAATATTCCCAAGATTTTATACTTAATACAATCAATAATACTTCCACCTACAAAAATAATTATCAAGAAACTGAATACATTAATGTTAAATTTCCTATGGGCACCTAATAGACCTAGGATTGCATTAAAGAAACATACTAATAGCTGGTCTCAAGGGGGTATTTCTTTTCCAGACTTTAATTTATATACTATTTCTTCTATTGTAAAAGTTATTACTTTATTAATAGATCAGTCATATGTCGCAAAATGGAAAGATTATTGGGAGCTAATTAGTATGCACTTCATGAAAATCTCCTTAACACATAAAAATATGATTGTAAATAATTCCATGTTATGGTTACTAAAGGAATTTTGTACTTCACCTATTACACCTAAACATATGGTTTGTTACCCATTAAATATTATTATTAGCTATCGTAACTTTATATTCATGCACCCTAAGTATAGGGAATGGAGTTTTATTGTATTCCCTATAATGTATACTCAGGGTATGCTTTTGTCATCTACTTCTGAAGGAACTCATTTAGTTATAGATAATGATCTAAAGTACTGGTATCAGTTGATATCTGATAATAAAGTTAAAAATCTAGATTTCTTAAAACAAGAATTTGATCTAAGAGAAACTTGCTGGTTAGAGGTTCAGACCTTTAGACAAATTCTCATTGATAGAATAGATCTAATGTCTATAACAGTTAAAGAATCTATTCCAACACTGATTGATTACTTGATATTAAATTTACAACATAAAGTTTCTGATAAAGGTAAACTTTCATACATACATAAAATTATCAGACAAGAAACTTTTTACAGTGTAGATACATACTGGAATTATTTCACTTCTATTAATGGGGACTCACCAAATCAACAAGATAAACAATATATATTGGAAACTGCCTATAGAACTACGTCTTCCATTGTCTGGAGACTTTATACATGGAAATTTTTACATAGATCTTTTTATACACCTTTGATGATGAATAAAATAAATAATAAAGATAATCTATGTAAGAGATGTAATGTAGAAATTAATGCTGACTGGGCTCATATGTTTTATGACTGTATAAAATTGAAAGAATACTGGAAGTCAGTTAATGAATTTTTACAGGCTCTTTTTACAGATAATTTCATTATTTCTAAATCTCTTATATTATTCAACACACCTGTACCTCAAAGTGTTAAAAAGGTTAAGCTTCCCTTGTTATGGTCTATTCTAGCAGTGGCTAGGAAAATAATAACCAGAAATTGGATTTCAGATACACCTCCTTCGTTCAATGAATTTAAAAATGTTATGAATATAGTGTGCCATATGGAAATAAACACAATTAGGTCAAGAACAACTAGAAAAACATCTTATTATATTGTATGGGATAATTTACAAAATTTGTTAAAAAAATCCTAATTTCAATAGCATGGTATTTTAGTTTAATTAATTGATCTGATTGTAGTGGATGTCTTTGTAAATACTTTGTTTTGTTGAATGTTATAATCATATCTATTTTTAATTACTTGTATAAAATTGTTATGATATTTCTCTTGTATGTTAAAACAATAAACCTGTTTTGAAAAAAAAAGGATCTGTCATTAGGAGACATGCATGGCTGAAGGAACAACGTCTGCCTGATCATGTCAAGTCTAAACTTGTTGATGCACCCCTGGATAAGGACTGCTTGTTTGGAGTAAAAGCAGAAGAGGTGCTTAAAAAGATGGAAGACAAAGCAAAATCTATGCAAACAGTAAAATATTTCTTTCAGGTTCAACCTCCCAGGTTCAGCAGGGACTTTCCCTCTAAGCACTGGTCCTTCCCTGCACCTGGCAGACAGGGCCAAGGTAAGCCCCACAGGGACAGACCATCCAGTACCCTATCCCAGGACCAGCAGTGAAGCAAACAGTGGACCTTTTCTGCCCCAAAGGCAGGGAGTTCTAAGCCACCCATCTATGGCAAAAACTCCTAATGACTCTTCCCTCCCCCCTCTGCCCTCCTTTCACTCACCAAAAGTTAGGAGGAAGGCTCTCCCTCTTCAAAGAAAACTGGCTTTCTGTAACAAAGGACCAATGGGTCTTAAAAATCATTTTTCAGGAATACAAATTCTCCTTCAGCGAACTTCAAATTCCAAGAGGGTACCCAGACCTACCTCCAAATCAGTGGGCAGAGGCATTGAAACAGGTCCAAACTCTCATATCCCAGGGAGCAGTAGATCCTTTCCCCTCAGAAGAAACAGACAAAGGCTTTTATTCCAGACTATTCCTTGTTCCAAGAAAAGAGGGTACTTGGCACCCCATCCTGGATCTATCCGTTCTGAACACCTCCCTGGTGGTCCCCAGATTCAAAATGCTTACTTTGCAGAAGCTGCTGCCTCTGCTGACAAAAAATGCCTGGCTAGTGACCCTAGACCTAAAAGATGCTTACCTTCACATCCCCATAAGGGAATCCACCAGGAAATTCCTGCACTTCAGAGCAGGATCACAACACTTTCAGTTCTCTGCACTGCCTTTTGGCTTATCTACTGCACCCAGAGTATTCACCAAATGCTTAGCCCCAGCCATAACATTTTGCAGACAGAGAAATATACAGATTTTACCTTACCTACATGACTGCCTCATTCAGGCAGAGCGCAAAGAAAAGCTGCTGCAGGACCTTCTCTTTGTCAAATCCCTCAATGAGAAGAAATCAAAGCAAACTCCCACCAGGAAGATCATTTTCTTGGGAGCTCTGCTAGACCAGCATCCTAAATGGCCGTCCTATCCCCAGAAAAGCAGAGCTTCCTGCCTCTCTAGCTTACCCAGCTGGCTTCCAGAAGTCACCTCACTGCAAGGAAGTTCCTGCAAGCCCTGGGGTACATGGCATCTTGCATCCTTCTAATCCCTCTTGCCAGGCTTCACATGAGGAAACTTCAGTGGTATCTAAAGAACCTTTGGAGTCAGCACTCTCAGTCTCTAGAGACTTCTCTCCCTCTGATCCCATGTATAAGGGCAGAGTTTCTGTGGTGGGCAGAGGTCTGTGCCAAGAACAAGAGTCTTTCCTTCATTCTCCGCCCTACCGGCCAGACCATTACCACAGATGCTTCAGACATTGCTTGAGGCGCTCACCTAACAAGCAGGTGCACCCAAGGTCTTTGGGATGCCCAGCACCTTCCTTACACATCAATCAGACAGAAATGATGGCAGTACAAAAGGCTCTAACATCCTTCAAAACCCATCTCAGGCCAGGGGTTCTCCTTATAAAAACAGACAACCACCACAGTAATGTGGTATATCAACAAAGAGGGGGGAACCCAATCTTACCCTCTGTGCAGGATAGCCATGAACCTCTGGCTGACAGCCGCCTCCATGGGTTTACATCTAGTTGCCCAATACCTACTAGGGGTCAACAACACCCTGGCAGACCACCTAAGCAGAAACTTACTGGACCCCCATGAATGGCAGCTCTACAGGGAAATCTTCCTGCCAGTCACTCCGGAGTGGGGGATTCCGGAGGTGGATCTCTTTGCTTTGCACCTCAACCACCAACTGCAAAAGTTCTGTACCAGGGAGTATCACCCCCTATTGTGAAAGGTGGATGCCTTGACCTTCCCTTAGAACTCCCTCTTTGTGTATGCGTTCCCTCCTCTGCCTCTTATTCCCAAGGTACTGATCAAAATAAGGGAGGAGAGACCAAAGGCCATCCTAGTTGCTCCAGATTGGCCCAGACAGCACTGGAACCCCTTACTGCTCAGCCTGACTTTACAGCCCCCCAAGCAGTTTCCTCTGATCGCAGACCTCTTGACCAAGGTGGGGGGGGGGGTGGTACTGCACCCAGACTTGCAGACTCTCAATCTTTCAGCATGGCTTATACTTTAAAAGCTAACAAGGAGTCCCTGTTAAGCAAGCAGGTCCTAGACATTATCACAGAGGCGAGAAGGCCCAGCACCAGAAAATCTTATGCAGGGAAATGGAAAGGATTCTGCTGCTAGAGCCAGTCCAGAGGGGCCAGTACCTCACATCCTTTCATCCCTCTTATCTTGGATTACCTAGCCGAGTTACTCAAATGTGGCCTCTCCTTCTCGTCTATTAAAATCCATGCCTCAGCCATTTCAGCCCATTATGATTCAAACCTACCCCTCTTCTCTCATCCTTTGATTAAACAATTCCTCAGAGGGGCTTCTAATATCAGACCTCCCAGAAGGCCTCCCATGCCAGCCTGGGACCTGAATTATGTTTTAGGAAAACTAACCTTACCTCCTTTGAACCTGCTGCTTCAACAGAATTGAAATATTTGTCCTGGAAGACTGCCTTCCTACTAGCTATCACCTCAGCCAGAAGGGTTTCAGAACTTCAGGCCCTCATGGCTGTTGAGCCCTTCATCATTTTCCAGGCAGACAGGGTCTCCCTGAGGTATAACCCCTTCCTTCTGCCCAGGGTGGTATCTGATGTGACCCCAAACCAGGCCATACACCTATCCACCTTCTTTCCCAACCCTCAAAACAAGGGGGAAAGAATTCTGCACTCGCTAGATGTTCACAGACAACTCAGATGCTATCTGGACCATACTAAACCCTTCAGAAAAACAGACCAGCTGCTTGTCAGCTTTGCCCCAGGGACAGAGGAGAAGCCCATTTCCAAGAAAACCATTTCCAAATGGATATCACACTGTATCCATTTCTGCTGCAGACTACATGGGAAACCCCCTCCTAAGTCTATTCATACCCATTTTACTAGGGCAGCCTCCACTTCCACAGCCTTACTCAGAGGAGTCCCCACCAGGGACATCTTGGAAGCTGCCACCTGGACCTCTGTCCATACCTTTACAAAGCATTACCACCTACCTCTTTTTCTAAGTCTAGGGCAGGGTTTGCCTCTGCAATTCTGCAGGGCTTACTGACCCATGCCTAGGGCTGTAACCTATCCTTCCACCCCTCTCCTCAGCTTTGGGAATCCTCCCACAGGTGATGACTGCAACAGTGAAACATGAACAACATAGTGCAGTTGTGTACACTTACCATAAATGTAGATGTTTGAGTGTATTCACTGTTGCATTCCTGGTTTCCCTCCTTCCATCCCCCTTATATCCTCTTTCCCTAGGGGGACATAAGGTTCCCACGGTGGCCTTTAGCCACCAGGACCACTTTACCTTATTTCCTTGTGCTTCTGATGGGTTAGGGCAAGAAAAACTGATGTAATGACATTGGCTGCCTTGCTTTATAGCACTGACGACCTGACGTCAGACTACAGTCGACTGCAGCCGACGCAAAAAAAATTGACTCTAGTATTCGGGCCGGCCGAGGGCTACCACAGCAGGGATAACCCACAGGTGATGACTGCAACAGTGAATGCACTTGAACATCTATGTTTATGGTAAGTGTACACAACTGTACTTTCCAAAGGAGTCTATTTTGATTCTGGGCTCCCATCTCTGTACAGGGGGGCCAACCTTTCAGATCATGGAGAAGGCTTTGTCCAGTGTGGACTCAAAGTTCTTGCCACCCCTGTCAGCCCAAGTATCATCTCTGTCCTCTCAACCGGAGCTTCTTCCAGCCTCATCCCTGTGACAGGAGGCACAAAAGCCGCAGGAGTGTCCCAACTTGGTGGTTTCCTCTTCGGATACTTCCCCGGACCATCCCACCGAGGATGTACCTGCAAAGAAAATGTGCAAGAGGAAGCACTTGGACTCCCCTGAAGGTTCCTCTAAGTCACCCTTTGATGATGTTTCCTTTGGAGACATCCTAGAAATTCTGAAACAGAGGGGTGGCTGGACTTCCGTTCAGCCTTCCTCAGATGAATGAGTTTACCTGGAGGCTTTTCATGCCCAGCTGTCTACCTCTTAGATCTCTCAGCCCACTGACAAGCTTATTAAACTTATCACTCAGTGGGCCTGGAAGATTCCAAACTCCACCGAACCGATCCCCAAGAGACCTGACCGAATTCTGTCTGCCCCTAAGGACAAACAACATTGGGTTAAGGGTATCCCAGTTAATGCCATGGTGATAGCGGCAGCCACAAAAAAGGAACTTGCAGAAGAAAGTCCTACTATCCATCCTCCAAACAAGGAGAGAAGGACTATGGATGGGTTTGGGAAACACATTTACGCTTCATCAACCTTCGCTCTCTGGTCTTTGAATTACATGGCACACTTCACTAGGTTGCAGAGAGATCTGATTAAAGAACTTTCAGATACTCTCACAGGAGCAGTAGCTGAAGGGGTTTGAGACAAAAGTTACGTGTCACCTCACTACCCTTGAATCGATTTCCAACTCGTCCATGAGGCTTATTGCTCATGCAGCTGAACGGATGACAAGAGCAGTGGGTTCAGGCATAGCCATCAGGAGACGCACCTGGATGCACTTGTGTGACTTTGTGGATCCATTTAAATCTTTGTTCCTCAGTGTTCCATTTGACAGAACATCCCTGTTTTGACCCAAGGTGAAAGACACACTAGCCAAATGTGAGAAAGATGGGAAGACTCTTTTTGCTGTGGCCGTATGCATTTCCACTCCTCAGTGGCCCTACTCTAGGAGCTAGGGAAGTGGGAGGCTTTGGTTTAAAAAAATTCCCAAGGGCCTTTCCAGGACTCACATGACAAGGACTTCTCCTGGGGCAGAGGGGGAGGTAACAATGGACGACACGGTTCTAGAGGCAAAAGTGGCTCTCAGAGCCAGGGGTCCAGAGAGTCTTACTCTGGTAACTCTTACCAGCACTCTTGAACAGAGGCCTGATTGCCTTCCTCTGGAAGCAGTTGGGGAACGATTATCCCTGCACCATTCTGCCTGCCTATAAATGACTACTGACAAATGGGTGTATGGGATAATTTCCAGAGATTATATCATTCCCCTTTCAACCAACCCGAAAACATAAAAAAGACTCCCAATCATTACACCCAGTCACAGGGAGGCGGCAGCCATAGAGATTTAAAAACTGTTCGACAAAAGAGTCATCCAAAAACTCCCCCCAGACCATAAAGGATCCAGATTTTACTCAAGATCCTTTTTAGTGCCCAAAAAGCAGAGGACTGGAGACCCATTTTGGATCTCAGCCAGTTCAACAAACCAAGTTCCAGATGGTCTCACTACAGTCAGTACTTCCATTCTTGGAAAAAGACAACTGGGTGTGTTCAGTAGATCTTCAGGATGTGTATTACCACATAAAAATGGACAAATGCTCCAGAAGATTCCTGCACTTCCAGCTGGGAGCCAGTCACTATCATTTCAGAGCACTGCCCTTTGGTCTCACTACAGACCCCAGGGTCAATACCAAATGCATGGCAGTGGTAGCGGCTCATCTCAGACTGCTGGGGTTTTGCGTTTTCTATATCTCGATGACTGGCTCCTTACCACTACCACCAGGCATCAACTCATAAGGGCAAGAGATTACACCCTTCATCTTTGCACCATCATAGGCATCACAATAAATGTGTGAAAAATCCCATCTGGAGCCCACACAACTGCTGGAATTTATTGGAGCTTTACTAAACAAAGTCACGGGAATAGCATCAATTCCATTAGAAAGGTTCCAAAAGATCAGCTCTTAAGTAAACCACATCATTTGGGACAGAAGTGTTCCAGCAAGACTCATCCTACAGGCTCTAAGGTTGATGGCACCCTCTATTACCCTAGTTTCCATGGCCAGATATCACATGCATATTCTTCAGTAGCTTCTGACCTCCCTATGGTCGTTACTTAATCAGCCAATGTCTATCGTGTCTTGGTCACCAATCATTGCAAAAAAGACCTGTCTTGGTGGCTCCATTCCAACTAAATCCTGCTGAACCACCCATTTCTCCTTCCTCAGCCACAAGCCACAGTGACCATGGATGCTTCCCAGATGGGGGGGGGGGTCATTATCTGAGAAGGACAGCCCAAGGCACTTGGTCCCAAATAGAGGGAAATTTGCAAATCAGTGTTCTAGAGGTTAGGGTGATGCTCTTAGTGTTGCAAGCATTCCAAGATGCCCTCCCCTTGGGAACAGTGGCAATACAGACAGACATGTCGGTAGTCGGATACATCAACAAACAAGGGAAAACCAAGTCTTAGAAGCTTTGTCAAGAAGCCCTCAGAGTTTGGTAATGGGCAATTTCTTCCAACTGTTTTCTAACAGCAATGCACATTCCAGGAAGCTCCAATGTGATATCAGACAAATTGAGCAGAACTATCCTGATGCCTCATGAGTGGTCTGTCAATCCGACAGTGGCGGAAAAGAGTTTCCGGCACTGGGGCCAACCTTGTTGCAACCTGTTTGTGTCCACCACCATCCCCTCAAACAACAAGTGGAGCAGTTACTTTGCCCTAATCCCCCCTCCAGGGAAGTCACTCAGAGATGCTCTTCTCCATGATTGGCCCCCCGGTCTTCTGTATGCCTTTCCTCCGACTCCTGTGATATGTCAGTTTCTAAAGAAAGCCAAGAGGTCAAAGAACATAATAATCCTCATTGCCCCATTCTGGCCTCGACAGGTGTGGTTTCCCCTCATTTGGCCTCATCTACTTCAGAAGCCATGGATTCTGGACCCATCTTCAGATCTGCTATCTCATCCAGAAGGAATGGTACATCCGAATCTCCAGCATCTTAAGTTCACTGCGTGGCTTCCCAATACCCATGGTTGCCAGACTTTCTTCCCTTTCATCACCAGTATAACAAATCATTCTAGCTCATCACAAGCCTTCAGCTAGAAGACTTAACCATAATTTATTTTATTTATTTATTTTATTTTATATTTGTTGACCAGGATAATACGACTGGCTATATGTCCATTTTCAGTGCAGACCCGGGGAGAAAAGCTCCAATAAACAAAATTACAAAGATTACACAACAAATTAGATACATGGAAAATATAAGACAAGGAGTTATGTATATATACAATGGTTTAGTAATGTTCCCAATAGGGACTCACAAGTTACATGGTCTGACACATTAAAAACAAAAAATCATCAGATTGGAACAAAACAGTCTAGTATTAAATGTTTAAGATATTATTTAGGTAAGATTTCATTTTGTAACTTAATCAGGGTTGGTACAGAGACAAAGCCAGTTCACTTTGAAATACTGTTTGATCCTTTTTCTGAAGAGACTTAGGGAGGATTGAAGGGTTATATAGTTTGGCAGTGAATTCCAGGTTTTGCCAACAAAGTTAGAAAACAGGGATTCACCAGCTGAGTTATTAGCTTTGTTGGTTTGGACCAGTAGTTTGTTGGATGATCGTAGTGACTCAAGTTGTTGTATGGCTTTATAATATTATAAGTGAGGGGGTATCTTCAGGTTGGTATAGAATTTTGTGTGCTGTTAAGAGTTGATTGAATTGAATTAAACCGGGCAGTTCTAGCCACTCTAGTTGTTTAAGGTTCTAGCAGTGATTGGTTCTATAGGATGAGCCAGTGATGAATCTGGCAATATGGTTGTAGCTCTGGGAGAGCTCACTCAGTTCAGATTTGTTAAGGTTGGAGAGTACAGGAGAGGCATATATAAGAGTAGAGAGTAGGTGCGACTGGGCGATTGCAGTTCTAGCCAATGGGGTTAAAAATTACTTGTTTTTGTACAGAGATCCAAGCTTCTTATTGATGGTCTGTATGGTTTTGTTGACCTGTAGTTCAAATGTAAGATTATTATCTATAATAACCTCTAGAAGCTTAGTATTGGTATCTGGGGAGATAGAGGTACCATTGTTGGATGTAACAGAGAAAGAAGATCGGGTGGATCTACTAGTGAGGGTGAAGAGAATAAGTTTAGTTTTATTGGGGTTCAGCAGTAGACGGTTGGAAAACCAGTTTTCAATAGTGTTAAATGTGTTTTGGGTTAAGACTTGCAGGTCAGATGGAGAGGTGGCTGAAATGTGGATAGCAGTGTGCAGGTTATTGATGAAAATAGAGAAGAGTAGTGGTCCTAATATGGAGCTTTGAGGGACACCAAGTGTGAGAGGTAGCTGGCTGTCAGTTTGCCCTGCCATAATACAGCCTGTTGTCTGCCAGTCAGATAGGACTGGAACCACTGGATTGCATGATTTTTCAAGGAGATTGATTTTAGAGAAAGAATGAGAAGTTCATGGTTGACCATATCAAAGACTTTTGATAGGTCAAGAAAGAGGGCAGAGGGTAGCCTATTGCCATTCCTGTTTTGGTTGATGGAATTAGTAAAGGAAAGGAGGGCAGAGGTGGTACTGTGATGTTGCCTAAAGCCATGCTGTGAGTTAGACAGTAGGTTGTTCTGCATAAGATATTGTATTAGTTGCTTGTGTACGCACTTCTCCATTATTTTGGCTAGTGAGGAAAGAATGGCAATGGGTCTATAGTTGGATAATTCTGTGGAACTTCCACCTTTATAGAGTGGGATGACGTGGGATATTTTCCAGAGGGAAGGGGATAGCACCTTTGGATAAGGTTCTATTGATCAGGATAGATGTGGGGTATGCAATGGCATCTGCAGCTATTTGTAGGTACTCTGCAGGGAGGAGGTCAGCAGAAAGGGTAGTAGGTTTTAATTATTTTATTAGAGTTTTGATAAAAGTGGTAGAGATGGGTTGGAAGCTAAATGTGGGTAGATTAGAGGTAGGTTTGAAGTTTGTGGAGGTTAGTTGATTTGCTAGGGATTGGATTGTTTCAGTGAAAAAGTTATTATAGGCACTAGCTGTGGTCTCTGGGGAATTATGGGTGAGGTTTGAAGGGGTTGGAGTGGTTGAATGTCCTGGATGAAGAAGTTGATTTAAGCCTGCCCAGAACTTTTGAGGGTTGTTTTGGTATTTATGTAGGAGATTTTGATAGTAGCTTTTTTATCTAGTACAATGGATTTTTTTGTTTCATTCCTGAGTTGGCAGTATTTTAAATGGTCAAGTGGGGCTTTAGTTGATCGCCAGATGGCCCAGGCTCTGTTTCTAGTTTTGATTTTTGACTTGGTATCCTTTGTGAGCCATGGTGCTATATTTGATTTAGTTTTTATAGTACATGCTGGAGCATGGGAATCAAGGATACTTAGGAATTTAGTGCTAAAGTAAGCTGTGGCCTCTTCTAATGATAGATTTTTTTTTAGTTTTGACCAGTCAACTGCCTTTAGTTCATTTTGGAAATTAACAGGGTTGAAGTTCTTCCTGTTTCTAAATGTTTTGTATATGGTCTGGTGGAGGGTGCCTGCCTTGTGTTTTATGATATAGGTTAGTAAGTGATCGCTAAGGTCATCAGGGAGAGTCTCAGCTGTGAACAGTTGGGGTTGGTTATTGACTAGTGTCCAGTTTAGGATACCTTCCCTGTTGGTAGGTTTGTTGATCCTAGTGGGCGAGGTTATAGTCTGTTTAAATCCAGATAAGTTTATATGGGTGATGGGGGGTTCGGAGGAGCAGGAGTGCCAATCGGTATTGAAGTCACCAAGAACTAATATAATAAATGGGAAAAATTTGCTAGATGGGTGCTTGACAGCAATATTGACCCTTATGCAACTCCTGTGGCTAAGGTTTTAGAATTTCTGATTTTTCTTCATCAGTCTAGCTCTTCAGCTTCCACCATTCAAGTACATCTAGCTGCAAAATCTAGCTTCCGCATTGGTTTTGATGGTTCTTCACTTATGTCTCATAAACCGTGGAAGGCCGTTTTGAAAGGAACCCTTATGCTAAGGTCGCCCTTTAAAGAACCCAGCGCTGCATGGGATTTACCATTTGTCCTACAGTGTCTTCCCGTATCCCTTTTTGAACCTTTGGCTACATGCGACTTAAAATGTTTCACCAGGAAAACTGTGTTTTTGCTAGCTATTACTTCGGCCAAAAGAGTATGAGAAATTCAAGCTTTGTCCTGCAAGCCCCCCTATTTAATATTTCACAAGGACAGGGTTTCTCTAAGAACTAATCCTTCATTTTTGAAGAAGATTCTTTCAGAATCTAATATCAGTCAGACTTTACACCTACCAGCTTTTTCCCCTAATTTCTCCAATAAGGGAAAGTACTGTCTGTAGTTATTAGATGTCCACAGACAATTACATTTTTACCTTCACAGAACAAAAGATATCAGGAAGTCCGACCAATTGTTTGTTGCATTTTACTCACTTTCTTTGGGTAACCCAGTTTCCAAGGTTACTTTATCTAAATGGCTTAAGGATTGCATCACATTTATTTATTTCAAAGGGACTTCAACCACCACATCTTGTGAAAGCTCATTCAACGAGAGCTGTAGCAGCTTCTGCAGTCTTTCATGCCAGAGCTTCTTTGGATGACATTTGTGCAGCAGCTACATGGGCATCACCTCTAACCTTTATCACTCATTACAAACTGGACCAGATCTAGGGAATGTGCATCATTCGGTTTGATGGTGCTCTAGAATATTCTTCTATGAGACCTCCTAAGATTCAGGTAGCTTGGGACTCTGTCCCACAGTCAAGGATAACGTGAAGATTGACAAAATCAGATAAAGAAGTTATGTCTTACCCTAACGTTCCTTCTTTGTTGTAGATCTTCACTAATCCTTGACATTACCCCCTTCCTTCCCCTATCTAAAGACTCTTTAGTGGACTGAATATTCCTAAAGACTGGCTGCATAACAGGGACTCAGATTTGGTCTCTTATTTGTTGCTTTTGTCTGTCTGTCACTAATATAGGCAAATGCAATCTAAGGTAATTTACAGAGGCGCATCATAAGTAGAGCCTAACTCGGGAGTTTGGAAGGCGTGAGCTGAAATAATAGCCGAGTCTGTTCCGAAGCTCGGAACCAAGACCACAGTCAAGGATTAGTGAAGGTCAACAACGCAGATGGAACATTATGGTAAGACATAACTTTTTTCTTTAGCCAAAAATAATCTGAACATATCAACACCACACCCTTGTGGCACACATGTATACAAGACAACACTACTGTGAACAAAATTGGATTAACCACACCATCATCAAATACAAAATTACTTTTTTTTTTTTTCAAAAAATCCCATGAATCCTTAATATAGGATGGTGTTTTTTTAACACAATTTAATTTCTCAGAGACTGTAGGTCTAAAGGGTGGATCCACTGCATTTTTATACAACTTAAGGATTCCAAAGAAAACTGCCATCCTAGGTTTATTAACTACCATATACTCAAAACTATCTCTATCACTGCTACCATTGAGTAACAAATCCAATAATATATCAGTATATTGGTATGTGATATTTACTTCATTTTGGGTAACTCACTTATGCGAGACTATATCATTAAGGTTGTTTCATTTTGTCAACATAAACAGCTGTGTCTATAACCACTATACTTCCACTTTTATTATCCTTTGTATTTGTAAACTCTCTCATATCAAAACATCCTTCTCTACCCAACCAAGACTATATACGTATACTGTGGTCACTGACAGATTACATATTGAATTTGATTTTCACAAACCAATTGAAATGCATTCATTACAAGCAACAACAGAGAATTAAAAACACTGTTTTTCTTCAAACAAGTGCTTACCTCAGTGCTCAACAATTTGTCCATTAATAAATATTTCAAATTCAATTTAATTTATGGACATAAAACTTAAAATCCACAATTGTTTTGGTGAGATTCACCCGAGTACTTGGGATATATATTGGTGGCCCTACCTGTTGCCACTGTGTAATTGGTCAGCTGTTGCCAGTCCAGTTTTCTTTACATGATGTTATTTTTTTTCAGGCTCCATTCACATTGTTTCAGTGGACAGTGCAACCACTGTTACTGTAGCAACTGATTTCACCTTTCCTAGGCTTAACTGTTTTCCACCCGGTTGTGTGATAATGGATTCAGAGCATGTAAGTGCTTGCGTGTGTGTGTGTGTGTGTGTGTGTGTACCCACTCATGTTCTTGTGTGTGTGTGTGTGCATGTATGTGTGTGTACATAGAGACCATGTTTTGAAAGCACTTCTGTTGTGTACCTTAACATCTCAGCAAAATTCAAACTGTGCTAACATAAAAGCTTAGCACAACACAAACTTCAGTTTTCCAGAACATTGAGGTCAAGAGAGTTTTCTTTTAACCCTGGATCAATGATGTCAAACTAACTATACTTAGTGTTGCAGGACTGTAACGGATGCCGGCACTTGACCCTCTGCAAAAATGCTAATGTTCTGTTTTGTAAAATCACTGTTATTAAAGTACTGTCACTGCTTTTTATGTTTCTGGACATGATGTTTGTTTCTTTAATGTACTGAAATGAATATTACTTTAAGGTTGACTTTACCTTACCAGTGCCACCCTTACCAAAGACTGGCTGACCAACCAAATTACCCCACTGCCCCATCTCTGTAAATTGTTTTACATCGAGATGTGAGGACTCTGCTCCCAAACCTTCAGTCTCTAAAATATACTACTTTTGAAGTCACATTAACTTTCTGAAAATGGAACAACTTGATTCCTGTTTTTCTGAGTTTTTGCAGCCCTGGACATTGTGTATTTAGAAACTGTGATTGTATAGGGAGAGCCCTCACCATGAAGGGTGGAGGAAGGCACAACACTTGCAGAAAACATTAGGAGTTAGACTTAGGTCTGTATTAACTATATCATGAAAGTTTAATGGTGGGCCATACAAAGAAGGGGAAGCATACTGTTGGAAGAGAGCATCAAATTATACATCAACAGCTGTACTTGTCAGCAGGAAGAGTATTGTGTAACAGATGGCCTGTGTTCCTTTAACAATCCCAAAAATGCTGTTGACAGCTAGATGAATGCATTATATAGCCTACTGAACTGTCAGTGCTTCTTAACCTAAGTAGGCTGCTTCTGTTGTCATTACTACTGTATTGTATGTAGAGCAGCTCATAGATTACATCTTAATTCCTGATATAACATGTTTGTGGTATTTGGCAACTGCTAAAGCCTCTGGCCACTGATCAGTGAGATATTCAGACATAGTGTCAAACCCTACAGCCTAGTTCACTTCATCTGTGACTCATGCGCATTACATTTTTGTAGATCATTTGCACTCTGCTGAGAGGCTCATAGGTTCGTTCATTAAACATATGCCCTTCTAGCTTACAATAAGTTTGATTACCAAGGTTCTACCTTACTAAAAGTTTGATTACAATAACTCCATGGTCATGTTTTCTGCTTTGTATATGTGCGTCTTTGGATTATCAAAAGTTTAATTAATTGAACGTGTGTAAAAAAGAAATTGAATAGTCATTATGATTATTTTACGATTATATTAGTTTGTGGGAGGCTGTAGTATAACAAGGAGTGGAAATTTGACCTTTCCCCAATATTGTGCAGTTTTGGAGTTGGTATCCATGAGTAGGAGAGGATGTAGGGGTGTGCCAGGTGGCTTGCCTATTGCAAAAAACACTTTGTAGTGGGTTACTTAGGTATTTTGATAATTTGAGTTTGAATCTTTGTAAAATTTTTTATTCAGCTGTATGAAGTAATTACTTGCATGTGTATTAAGTATATGTGATATGTAGATAATACAGATTTTATTTTTGATATTAGTGACTGAATTTATTTGAAAGGAGAAAAATTTTCCACATTCTTGGAGAAGTTATCATGTTATGTATCTGACTTTTCCTATTACTGAGCTTTATATTTACTTTTATATGTAGTAGGAGGATGACTAGTTGAGAGAATTTTGGATTTTAGTGTTGCATGAGTGTGTCAGTAGGGTATGGATCACTGGTGGAGTACTCAGGGTTCTGGACAGTGTGAAGTACTGGCAGAAAAGCAAATAGAGGTGAATGTCTGTGTGGCTAAGTAGGAATGTAGGGTTTATAATTAGTGCAAAAATTAGGGCCTACCAGAGGTGGAAAAACAAAGCAGGGTGTTATAGATGACACAGATCAAGGGCACTAACAAGAGGACAACAAAGATGGCAATGATAGTAAAGGTAAAAGTTGAAAGGGAGTTTACAGACGGGATCAAGAAAGGAAACAAGGACATTTTAAGTAAATGGCATGAAGGAGGAAGGGAGTGGCACAACTGGGCAGACTGAGCAAAAATGGGAGGGGATCCTATATGACTGGGAAGAGCCAGAAGTACTGAATAAATAATTTACTGTGCTATGATGGGAAGGAGCAGGGCAGAAGGGGAAAACAGAACAGTCACTGAGATGTGGCAAGAAAGAAAAATGTGGCGGCCTACTGGACTGTAATCTTAGCAGCATAGATCTCAACTCACAGTTTTTTTTTTTTGATGTACTGATTTTGATGTATACAGGGCACACACCTTTCTCTTCCCATTGTCAGGAACACCAATTTATGGTTCATAATAAATGAAATTCCATTTCCACAAGATGAAATCTAGAAGTTATAGGCATGATTCTTAAAACTAGTTTCCATTATTTATTGTGGTTCATTACAATTTGTTGTATATTTATATATGTGCAATTTAAAACATACTCTAAATACAGGACAACACTCAATAAGAAGAATGGCACTATTATAAAGATTAAATACATGAAGAAATACAGGTGATTGTAAATAAATGCTGTGGCATAAAATGACAAATTCCATGCTTTTCCAATACTCAGTTGAAGTTTGGGCTTTACAGGCATTTTTTTAACAGAAAATAGAAAATCAAGGTCCTCTATTTGGTAAGTGTATAAAGTCCATTGCACTTAACTCATTCACTCTGGAGCAGCTCAGAAAAGGCTGCCTGCTTACTTCCACCATAGGAACAACAGTGCAGCCAGAGTTCATTTTCAGAAAATCCATTTGTAATACCATACAGAAAACAAATGTTCATAACTCTTTAACTAGAAGAGCTAGACCAAAAATGTAAATGTGAATGTTGCTCAGTAGACACTGACCTTTCCAACAGTGTAAATGTTGATAGTGTGTATCTAAGTCATTAGTAAATATTTGCCAAGGAATGTTGATATTGGTTATATTTTTTTACCTTTTTGGAAAAACAAAGCACAGTATCTTGGTGAATGTACCATGGAGACCCATGCAATTTGAATGTGTTTGTATGAATGTCAGCTTTAAAATGATACCTTAACCATTACTGTGTGATGCTGCTTTACAGAGATATTCACAGAAGTATGATTAACATTATATTTATCATAATTGATAAATAAACAAAGCATAATATCTCATCACCTGTAACAGACGGGTTACATATCAGTGTACAAGTTGTGTGGCTCAATGTCATCTTCAAAATGATGTATCATTTGTGTCATCACCATGCTCCATTGATCCCAGGAACTATTGCCGTATTAGCCTGACGAGCCTGGTCTGCAAGGCCATGGAACATATCATCATGGAACTCATAAACAAAGACATTGGTAACCTCCAAACTCTGGATCCCACTCAGTCCGGGTTTGTGAAAGGCAGATCATGCCTCCTGAACCTGATCGACATTTTTGAGGCAGTCACTAAAGATGAGGGTAAGGTGGTTCACACAGCCTATCTTGACCTCGCCAAGGCTTTTGGCACCATCCCCCATTCTGGAATTATAGCTAAACTCACTAAACTAGGTATAAATCTCTATGTCACAAGATGGGTTGCCAACTAGCTCACTGACAGAACCCACACTGTAAAAGTTGCGCACTCCAAATCTGGCCTGAAACCAGTGGCAAATGGAGTACCACAGGGTTCAGTCCTGGGACCTCCCCTGTTGGTATCTACTTCTCTGAAGTACAGGCTAACACAGAAGGCCTCTGGCTAACGAAGTTCACAGATGACTGCAAACTAGGAGAAATAGTCGAGTCCCCAAATGATGTGGAAATCCTACAGAAGGATGCCTGGTGTCAGAGCCATGGCCTCAAACTCAATGCCAAAAAGTGCATTCTCATCCCCTTTGGTAAAAACTCTGTACCCATGAACTACTACATAGACAGCAGTCTACTTAACACCGAATGTCTGATAAGAGACCTTGGGACCCAGGTGGACAGTAATCTGTCCTTTGATAGTCACATCGCCACAGTAGTCAGGAAGTCCTTCTACGTGGCACACCTCATAAAAAGGTTCTCATCCAGGAAAAAAAAAGGTCATTGTTCCCCTCTACTCGACACTCAGACCCATTATAGTGTACAACGCCCCTTTTGGAATATACCTCACAAGCCATCTGCAGCAGCTGGAAAGGCCACAGAATTACCTCACAAAGAGGATTACTGGCCTCAAACAAATGTCCTACATGACTGTCTCAAAAGACTCCAGCTTTACTCCATAGCATATCGCCTACTCCGAGGTGATCTCTGCCTAACATATAAAGCTATGTCAAACCCAGAGCTGTTGGACATGCTACACCTAAAGAAATCCCAATCCCTCCAAGCTACACACTCTAGGGACCTAAACCTTGTCACCACAATAAACAGGACATGCTGGAGGGATAGATTCCTGTCCCAGAGACTTCCCATACTTTGGAATAGGCTACCCATCTATGTCACGCAAAGTTCTTCATTAGCATTCTTCAAGAAAAATCTTGATGAGTGGATGGGAAATAGGAAATACACCCCGGGGATCACTTCTCTGTCTCTGCTGGACAGTGGCACAGGAAAATAACTTTCTTGGGTGGCGTAAGACAGGGAACCTTGTTGGCTAGGCTTACGTAAGCCCTTGGGCCGATAGCCTAGTACCTACCTATGAACCTAAGTATTGGAAATGTATAATTTTCATAATCCTACAAGACTAAAACTGTGATGTCTGTACATGTGTACAACATACAGACACAGTTTTTACCATGTTGTAAGGAGTAATACTGTCTTCAAAATGAGGTATTACTTGGCATACTGACATGTTCCCTTGCAAAGTTATTTACCAAAATATGAAAAAAAAATCATAATTTCCATAACTTAAATCCTAAACAAACGTTGATATCTATACATGTGTACAACATACAGCCACAGTTCTTTTACCAGGTTGGAACTATTAATACTGTTTTCAAAATGAGGTAATACTTAGCAGAGTGACATGCTCCCTTGCAAAGTTATTTACCAAAAATATGAAAAAATGCATAATTTCCATAAAGTAAACCCTAAACAAACTGCAATATTTGTACATGTGTATAGCGCAAGGCCACATTTCTTTTACCACATTGTAAGGACTAATACTGTCTTCAAAATGAGGTATTACTTAGCACATTGACATCTTTCCTTAGCTAAGTCGTTCACTAAAATATGAAAAAAATCATAATTTTCATAACCTTAGTCCTACAAAACTGGGATATCTGTACATGTGTACAGCATACAGACACAGTTCTTTTATCATGTTGTAAAGACTAACACTGTCTTCAAAATGAGGTATGACTTGACACAATTACATGCTCCCTAGCAACATTATGAACCAAAATATGAAAACAAATCATACTTTCCATAACCTGAGTCCTGAACAAACTGTGATATCTGTACATGTGTACAACATACAGGCACAGTTCTTTTAGCGTGTTGGAACTATTAATCCTGCCTTCAAAATGATGTATTACTTAGCACATTGGCATGCTCCCTTGCAAAATTATTTATCATAAGCCCTAAACAAACAGTGATATATGTACGTGTACAGCGCAAGGCCCTATTTCTTTTACCACATTCTAAGGACTAATACTGTCTTCAAAATAAGGTATTACATAGCACGTTGACATCTTTCCTTACCAAAGTCATTCAGTAAAATATGAAAAAATATCATAATTGCCATAACCCTAGTCCTAAAAAATGCAAGTCTGTTACTGATGATGTTTCAGGGATTTATTGCATTACTATGACACATATACGTATATAATGTTCATTGCCTAGTTTGTCTGTTGGAATCTTCACTGCTATGCACATAGGTATTATTTTTTTGGTTCATTATATGCAAAGATTATGCAGAGGTACATAACTAACAACCTGAAAGCTAGCAGCTTACACACACACAATCAGATTAGTAGTAGACACATATTGTAAATATATGCATTCTTGGTGTAGCCAATATACTGCTGAATGGGTACATCTAAAGAGAAAAAGCAAGGTAAGGACTGCCACTCCATTAATGAACCCAGGACAGGCATGGGACTTCAGTGGCACTCAAGGGCATCTTATGTGTCCAATACCTGTGCTGGCTACACACTCAGACTGCTGATACCACCACAGTCTCACGACCTCCTTCAGTGTCAGCAGTCTGCCTTACATATGCCTTTTCTCTTTGCATGTGTCCATTCAGCAGTGGACATAAGGGATCAAGGATGGAAGTAATGTAATATTTCCTGCCCTAACCTGCATACATTTACTATACCAGACTGGAGGGAGAGTGAAAGGGTACATCACAAAAGAAAAATACTTACCCAAGACTCTCTTTTTGAAAGTGGTCTTTCACGGAGGGACTGAAGACATCAGAGTGGCACTTTTGAAACCATGCATATACAGGAAAGCAGCCCAGTGGGATTGAGCTGAAGAGTCTCCAAGTTTCCCACTGCCATCCAGGATGATCCTAAGATGCATGGTGTCTAGGTCCAATGCCCACTGATGCACACACTGTCAGACTGGCAGTAGGCAGACATCATTGTGAACAGAGACATTCTTACCTGACTTGAAATATTTCATGAGTGAAAATAGACAACGGGCTACAGACAGGGCACATGTAAAGAGAAAGAGCAGGGTAAGGACCGCCACTCCACTAATGAACCCAGGACAGGCATGGGACTTCAGTGGCACTCAAGGGCATCTTATTTGTCCAATACCTGTGCTGGCTACCCACTCAGACTGCTGATACCACTACATTCTCACGACATCCTTCAGTGTCAGCAATCTGCCTTACCTATGCCTTTTCTCTTTACATGTGTCCATTCAGCAATGGACATAAGAGATTAAGGACGGAATGTAATATTCCCTATCCTGTCCGACATACATTTACTATACCAGACTAAATATAAAAAGTATCTGTAGCACTCAAAACATATGGAGTGTCTCACACCTGTGCTTGCAGTGTGATAATGACTTTTACTAATGTAAATAACAGTGACAGCTGCCAATGGTTTTACCTGACAAGTGATAATGACTCAGTGTTATACTGTAACTGCACAAATAATGTGATAATCACCTGCATGTCTTGACTGCAAGATTCTGCATGCTCTTCTAAAGATGTTAATTGCTCCACATAAACTTTTGAACAAACAAACATTCATTACATTCATGGTGCAAGATTTCTGTAAGACTGAGTCGTTACCATCTGTCAGGAAAAGCCAGGAGTAGTTCTGTAAAAGTTTTATAACAGTTCTGTATTACTTAGCCCTTCTTACCATCTAAATTCTACACATGACTATTAAAAGTAGAAAAAGAAATTATTGCAGGATGGTTAGACATATACTCTTGTACATGGTAGCACTCTACTCAAACAGTTGTTCTTATACAGCATGTTCACCAGCTCCCTACCACAGTTATTTGCCAAACTAAGAAAAATATCACAATTTACATGTGATGTTAGTAGTGACAATGGTGTTCATGAAATATAACAGTAGAGTTGTACTTACCAAACTAGCCGTACTTGGTCATGGCTGTTTTTCATTCGATCTCACTACCTGCAAGTTACTAATTTATTGTGCATAGCTGTCATCACACCATTGTGGAGGTCAGTTAAGAACAACGCAATACCATCCTCAGTTAGGTGAACGCTGTCACTTCTGAATAGGTGAACATCTTCTGCGGTGATGCTGTCATGGCAGATTGTTGATCCACAGTTCCTGTGCATCAAGCCATGCATGAACCCATTCTGTAAACGTCTGGCCTTGTACGCTGCCCATTGACTTTGTGCTGTTTTCCATAACTGGCAAGGAATTATTTCAGACCACACAAAATGAGAACGTGGCCACCATGACTGCAGTTGTTCAAAAATTCCTCTGATTTGAAACCATAGCCTTCCGAGTGGGTGAGTGATGACATCATTCCCTCCAATGGGCAGCACAAGAAAGTCAAGCTCAGGGTAGATGGAACACTTCTCTTCCAGCGACTGCAGGATTCCACTCCAATGCATACTTCTTCTTGCAATCCAGTATACCATCACACTAGATGTGGGGCAGCTCAGGTTGTAGTGGTTTTCACTTCTGGAGGCATGGCTGGCAACCCAGTGAATGTAGGCATGGCCACACACCCACACTCTTACTTGTCTTTTTCCTGCTCATGAAGCCATGTCACTGTCACATGGTGAACGCGCCTGCACAGGAAAGAAATGCAAACAAGTTACAACTGATGCTTGCGAGATGTATTGGAAGACTGCATATATATGTATATCATATGCATTACCTGGTTAGCACATCCACATCTTCACTCCTATCCACAGGGCCATTAGTCTTTTGAAAAGGTATATAACTGGTGATGTCGATCCAGAAGTACATACCTACCACCCTTGACAACACCAAATGACACACAATGAGTGATGCTGCAGAGGTACATACCCATCAGCCCTGAAAACACCAAATTACACACAATGACTGACAAGGGGACACAGAAAGGGCCCATGTAAAGAGAAAAAGCAAGGTAAGGACTGCCACTCCACTAATGTGCCGAGGACAGGCATGGGGCTTCAGATGGTGGGCGTCTGAAGTGTCTCATACCTGTGCTGGCTACCCACTCAGACTGCTGGTAGCAGCAATAACTCCCGATTGCATGAAATGCCAGCAGTTTGCCTTACCTCTGCCTTTTCCATTTACATGTGTCCTTTCGGCAATGGCCATAATGGAGTCAAAGGAGAGCTAATGTAAAGCTTCTTTCCCTGACCTACAGACATGCACTACACCAGAGGGGAGGGAGACTGTGTGGAGGGATAAACCAAGACAACATGTGAAAAGACTAAGATTGACCCAGGCTTTGTCTTTTTGCAAGAGTCCTTTCCGGAAGGGAAACATTGCATCACAGTGGCACCCCTGAGGCCATGCTTACCTAGGAAAGCAGCACTATGGGATTGAGCTGAAGAGTCTCCAAGTCCCCAACTGCCATCCACTTATATATTACTGAGCCCTTCCTCCCACCTAAATTCCACACATGACTGACAAAGCCAGGAAAAATGCCCAGAATTTCCCTGATATTTATGCGGGCCTGTCCTTTCTTGACCATACACTCTGCACTGGTCTGAAGCATCTGATTCTAGAAGTTGATAGGTAGAGTGTTGGAGGGTAGGTAGTTGACAAAGAATGACAAAAAAAATGGGTAACACAGATAGAACATTATTGCAAGTAAATAACGTCTTTATCTAATGTTGTCAATTTTCATTCTATCCTCAACCTATGGGACAGAGTCCTCAGCTTCATGGAAGTATGTTCCTCAGCACCACTGAACTAAAAGATGCTCTTACCCTGGAGGCCATTTCCAGTTTAATGCATGCATACATATTTGTATGTTTGTATGCATGTATATGTAAGTATGTATATATATGCACACACACACACAAGCATATATACAGGGAAAAATATCCACTTTGAAATTCGAAATTACTGACTACAAAACACAGAACACATCCGGGAGATATAAATAGGACATGCTGGAGAGACAGGTATATATCCCAGAGATTACACCATCTCTGGAATAGGCTTCCCATCCATGTGAAGCAGAGTTCCTCACTTACCCAATTCAAGTGCAGCTTGGACAATTGGATGGAGAACAGAAAATTCATCCGTAGTTTGGCACCTATGTTTCTAATTGACACAGGCAACCTGTAAATAGATCCTCTCTCAGGCCCTAGATTGTAAATGTTTCATCTCCCAAGCCCCTGCTTCACTTACCAAGGGTATCAGAATTGGTCAGGGATTTGGGATGCATGGCTATGGTTAAAAAGGCCCTTGTGGTAGTTGGCCTAGTAAACATCTGTGAAATTATGAACCTATAATATTCAGCAATTACCATAGTCATAAAAACAGGTGTAGTTTAAACAAAGTACAGAAATTACTTATTTGGTCTTATATTTTCATAGACTCTTCCAGATCTAACTATGAGTTTATCTTTGTCTCAAAGTTTAAAAGTGATAATAATGTAGTCTTTATTTATACAAAAAACTGAAAAAAAGAGTAAACATAACATGTTACCAATCAACAAAATGGTCACGCAATCACAAGTTACTGAAGAAGAAAAAAAGAAACTTATGTGAATACCAGTGACAGCTTCTGAGAGTTTTACCTGAAAAGTGATAATGGTTCAGTGTTATATTGTAACTGCACTTATTGGTAATGTGATAATGACCTGCATTTCATGACTGCAGAGTTATGTATGCTCACACACGTGATAATTGCTGCACATAAGCTGTTGAGTAGGCATTCATTATATTACCTTGTGCAGCTGTTATGTAACACAGACTCATTATCATCAGTTAGGAGAAGACCTGAGTAACTTAATAGTACAGCACTTATATATTACTTAGTCCTTCCTCCCAACTAAATTCCACACATGACTGACAAAGCCAGGAAAAATGCCCAAAGTATATGGTAGCTCCATGCTAGTAGTAGTCTGCAAGTAATAACCTTTATCTCATTCAGCCAACTACTGAATCTAATCAGAAAGAGAATTACAAGCAGAAATTGTAACTTATCTGGTTGATCCGTGTAATAATTTGTCCAAAAATAATTAATTCATGTTCTCACCATCCCTCTGGTTACAATAAGACACAGAAGTGAAAAAGGCAGAAATACTGTCCAAAATATCTGGTTTAGTAATGCCAGCAATCAGCAGTAAAATATAGTTAACTAAGCCACTCATACCACCCAGACATTATTCAGTAGAAAGTAAGTCTAAATCAGAATATACATTCAGAACATTGGATATATTTATCAGCACTGTTCCTGGTATCCACCATTCCAACATTGCAGCATAATCAGGGACACTTAAAATACTAGTATTGTTAACTTGACGTAGTGATGGAATGAGATAATGTGACTTACTAAACATTTTCTGAAGTAAAAGAAGTCTATAACCATGATTTTGGTCTTTTATTATGTGTAATTCATCACCTTTTCGCCAGAAATCATCAGAAGCTGTACTACTAAAACAGAGAGTCAATTTCAGCAAACAAAGGCTTCAGACAAAATATAAGACTTCCAGAAATGGTTCCAAATGATATACTTTAGCTCAGCACATGTATGAAGAATGTCAGGCATGACAGATCAGAAAAATGACAAAGGTTATTAGACTTTCCGATAACTGATTCAGAAATGGATACATTCAGCTGCAAAGAAAACCTCGAACACTTATCCAAGATTGAATGTAATGGGCTACATCTTTATAGTTTATAATCTACCTTTAGTCAGGAAACCATAATAGTGGGTGGTCGAAACACTGATTGCTCACCTGTACCAACAATAACTCAAACTTCATCAACCTTTACTGCTTCTCACAAATAATCCAAACCACCACCAGAATAGACAGATCCAGTAATAGACAATCTATACTTCAGTGGAATCTAATAGACCCACACTATCCCAGCAATCTGGGTGCCTCCCTGATGTACTCAGTGACCATCTATCCACCTACTTACTCGGCCAATCTGTACACCCTCAAAAATGTACCATATATAAGCAAATTCATAACAAAGAAAACTTCTCTCCCCACCTATTCATTTCCACACTCAAACAATGCAAGTGGACACTACTAAAATTCCTACAGTTAGAGAGTGCAGTAGGATACTTTAACAGTATGTTTTTAAGCATTCTTGACAACCTTGCTCCACCCAGAACTATAACAGTGAAATATAAGTATGTACCGTGGTTAACAAATCACACAAAACAATTGGTCAAAGACAGAGAAAAAGCATGGACTCACTACCAAATCCATAAGAATCAAACCACACTAGACCACTACAGACCACTAAGAAATGTAGCAAAATAATTTATTAGATGTGACAAAAATCAATACTATACAAATCTACAACAAAAACACTATAAAAATCCACATAAATTCTGGGCCACTATAAAGCAACTATTAGAACCTGGACTTTCCTACACTCCTACACCCAATATTTGAGATGCCACAGTAAATATTGCAGCACAGTTTATGGACAAACGAACAAAATCAGGGACTGACTTTAAATATTTCTTTTGTAAACTGAAATGCCTGTCATTACTTAGTGGCTTAAACCCTCAGTGATTTACCAGAAATCCACAAATTTTATAACGAAGACCGAAATATTGCTCAAAAATCAGTTGTTGTTGTCTTTCGGCTTTTCCCAGTTAGGGGTCGCCACAGCGGAACTCCGGTCTGCTAATGTTTGGCAGTAGATTTTCATGAACGCCGAGGTGCCAGCTCGACATTCAACCTTCAAAAAAGGCATGCCCATTTACATGTCTTTCGAACGCCCAGCCAACCGCGTGGAGGACATGCAGACTCCACACAGAAGGCACTCCCTGCACTCCAGCCGAGAATCGAACGGGAGAACCTCTTGCTGTGAGGCAACAACGCTACCACTGCACCACCGCAGAAGTCATCTAGACAGCTGAAATGCATGGTTAGAAGTAAGGACTAAGTTCATAGGTTAAGTACTAGGATAACTGCCTTTGTAGACCATTTTAATCCTAGCAGATTTCCCTTGGTAAGAGTCAAACCCTGTATCTCTTGCCTGAGAGGTAAGCACCTTAACCATTACGCCAACTCCCAATGAAAGTGGAATGCTATTATAGGTTTATGATTGCCCCATTTTATCAGTTGTGCTCTCTTCATAAAGTCTCTACAGGTTTGTGAAAAATCATTCATAAGAAGTTTGTAATTAAAATATCTGTAAATTTCAAATGTGTATTAAATGCTGTACAATATATAAAAAACACTGCAAAGCTACAGCTGAATTATGCATATTTGGTAATATGTTCACTGCATATCTCAGTGCTTCTCAAGCATACCTCTCAAATTCTAAGTGCAGGAAATCTGGTCAAAGCCAAAAATAACGGGGAGGGGGGGCATAATCAGGGACACATTTTACATATTGTTCTTATAAACTTAAGAAGTGGCTAGAGTAATGGGTTTTGCCTCAGCATGCATTTTCTGAAGGATATATACAGTCAAACTCAAAAGTAGACCATTACTTAATGACTTTAATCCTCAGCCATTGACGGAAAACTACAAATTCTAGGAGGAACAGACCAAATATTTTAGGCAAAAATCAGGACATTCTGCAAAAGACTGGAGAGTTGAGAGGTATGTTCTCAAGGAGTACCAGTTAAATGCAAAACAACTGCAGCAATTGTACAAATGCTCCTCACGTAATCACATTTAAAGTTCTTCCAAGTATTTGTGAACAAAACTTTTTTTCTAATAGTGTTAATGATGGATAAATTCCATATTATCAACATGTCACAAGAGTTCTATTTCAGTTTCAAGAAAACTCTCTCCTGCATGAACTTCAAATGCATTACACACATGCAGTGCCTATTTTCTGAAGCAGAACATATGAACTGGCAATGAAAATACAAATACTACCACAGTTAAAACATTAAAGTACTGTTAATATTAAGAAAATAAACAATAGTTGAAATATGTGGTAAATTGTACATTTGTGAAAACTGCAGTTTTATAGAAACAAAATTAAGCCACACACACAAGGAAGATAAGATAAAACATATTTTAGATTCATTAAATCAACACTGTGGGTATAGGGTTTCCTACTGCCAGTAAATAAATGAATCAACATCCAAAATACGTGTTACACGCTTTGGCGCGTTTTTTTGCGCTTGTTCCGACTCGGCCAAGATCCTCTTGGCCCTGCAGAGCGGTGCTAGGAGCAGAGAGACGAAAAAGAGTGACTGCTACCTGATTAAGTATTTCTTTGCTACCTTTACATTAGCGACTGCATTTTCTCACCAAATAGCGAGTTTGTGACTGCTGTAATACCTTAATAAGCTTGTTATTGCATCTTTTGCTTACCTGCACTTTAAAGTCATTGTTTGTTGTTTGATTTAACTGTTAAGGCTGCCCACTCAAGTGCGCTAGCCTGTGCAACGCATTTACTGTGTTTTTCTGCCTCTGATACTGTCCTAAAAAAAGAAAAAAAACAAAAAATATATCTTTGTTTTCCCGCCTTTACTGTGCTAGAATAGTCCTGAATTCAGGTTTTGCTGTATTCCGGACTTCAGTACAAGTTCCTGTGTTGCCCATATCCTTACTTGGATAGGAGGAAGCTTCTCTGTTCACCGGTGAAAGTGGGGAGCTTTGAGCAGCCTATCTGTCCTTGGAGGAGTGGTCTCAGCCCAGTAACTAGTTGTTTATTGGCCGTTTTGGGCTATTTCCTAGCTCTTTCAAGTCCCCTGCTTTAAAACTCGCTTTGGCACGTTTTTTGCACTTGTTCCGAGTCAGCCAAGCTCCTCGTGGTCCTGCAGAGCAGTACTAGCAGCAGAGAGACGAAAAAGAGTGACTGCTACCTGATTAAGTATTTCTTTGCTACCTTTACATTAGCGACTGCATTTTCTCGCCAAAAAATTAGTTTGTGACTGCTGTAATACCTTAATAATCTTGTTATTGCATTTTTTACTTACCTGCACTTTAAAGTCATTGTTTGCTGTTTGATTTAACTGTTAAGGCTGCCCACTCAAGTGTGCTAGCCTGTGCAAAGCATTTACTGTGTTTTTCTGCCTCTGATGCTGTCCTAAAAAAAGAAAAAAAAAAACAAAAAAAAATCTTTGTTTTCCCGCCTTGGGGATACACAAGCCAGTGCATTTCTTTGCGCCGGTCCCAAGCCCGGATAAATGGGGAGGGTTGCGTCAGGAAGGGCATCTGGCGTAAAATCTCTGCCAAAAATTACTGATGCGGAGAACTTTTCATAATTACATACTGGATTGGTCGAGGCCCGGGTTAACAACGACCACCACCAGTACTGTTAGCCAACAGGGTGCTGGCGGAAATTGGGCTACTGTTGGCCGAAGAAGAAGAGGAGGGGGAAGGCATGCCCAAAGGCAGGAAGAGAGGAGGAAGGTTAGGAGTGTAGTACTTAGGGTAGGAACTTTGAATGTTGGCAGTATGACTGGTATAGGGAGAGAGCTAGCTGATATGATGTAGAGAAGGAAGGTTGATATATTGTGCATGCAAGAGACCAGGTGGAAGGGAAGTAAGGCCAGGTGTATAGGGGGCGGGTTCAAATTGTTCTATCATGGTGTGGATGGCAGAATAAATGGGGTAGGGGTTATCATAACGGAACAGTATGCCAAGAGTGTTTTGGTGGTGAAGAGAGTGTCTGATAGAGTGATGTTTATGAAGCTTGAAATTGATGGTGTAATGATGAATGTTGTTAGTGCATATGCTCCACAAGTTGGGTGTGCGATGGATGAGAAAGAAAAATTTTGGAGTGAGTTGGATGAAGTGGTGGTGAGTGTACCCAAGGGTGAGAGACTAGTGATTGGAGCGGACTTCAATGGGCATGTTGGTGAAGTGAACAGAGGGGATGAGGAAGTGATGGGTAGGTATGGTATTAAAGAGAGGAATGCAGACCGGATGGTGTCCCCGGCTGTGTGCTCCACGAACTCAATGAGGAATTAAACCCGCAGTTAGGACAGCTGTTTAATCTTAGCCTCACCTCAGGATACGTACCCAAGGAGTGGCGCACGGCGACTGTGGTCACACTTCACAAGGGCGGTGCCTCCACCGACCCTGGAAATTACCGTCCCATTAGCTTGACAAGCCTTATCTGCAAAGCCATGGAGAGGATCATAATGGAACTCATAAATAAAGACACAGGGAACTTGCAGACTTTGGATCCAACCCAGTTTGGCTTTGTCAAAGGCAGATCATGCCTTTTAAACTTGGTTGACATTTTCGAGACAGTCACCAAGGCCATTGATGAGGGAAAGGCAGTCCATACAGCCTACCTTGACCTGGCAAAGGCCTTCGACACAATACCCCACTCAGGTATCATCGAAAACTCATCAGCTTGAATGTAAACCCATACATCACAAGATGGGTTGCAAACTGGCTAAGTGACAGAACCCACAGGGTCAGAGTTGCTGGAGCCATGTCAGACTCAAAGCCTGTCACAAGTGGTGTCCCACAGGGCTCAGTCCTGGGTCCACTCTTGTTCGGCATCTACTTTTCTGAAGTACAAGCAAACACAGGAGGGTTATGGCTGACAAAGTTTGCAGATGAATGCAAACTGGGCGCCATAGTCGAAAACACATCTGACACAGATATCCTTCAGAAGGGCCTCACAGAAACGGATAACTGGTGCCAGAGCCATGGCCTAAAGTTAAATGCCAAGAAATGCATAGTCATACCCTTCGGGAAAAACAAGGTTACCCCTAGCTACCATATAGGTGGCAATCCACTGAGCACAGAAGAAGTCATCAGGGATCTGGGGACCCAGGTTGACAGTAGCCTTTCGTTTGACACTTATGTTGCTAAAGTAGTTAGGAAAACCTTCTACATTGCCCACCTGATCATGAAGGGATTCACATCTAGATCAAGGGAGGTCATCGTCCCCCTGTACTCATCAGTCATTAGACCTATGATTGAGTACAATGCCCCATTCGGAATGTATCTGACCCGACACTTGCAGCAGCTGGAAAGGCCCCAAAAGTTCCTCACCAAAAGGATAAAGGGTCTCAAAATATGTCTTATGCTGCCCGACTGAAAGAACTCCAGCTCTATTCAGTCTCATACCGCTTGCTCAGAGGTGACCTGTGCTTGACATATAAGGCCATGTCAAACCCTGATTTGATGAATATGCTTCACCTCAAAAATCTAGATCCCTCAGAACCACAAGGGCGGAGACTTAAACCTTGACACGGTTATTAATAGAACGTGCTGGAGGGACAGATTCATCACCCAGAGACTCCCTATGCTGTGGAACAAAATCCCGGTACATGTGAGGCAGAGCACCTCGCTGGCCTTGTTCAAGAGGAATCTTGACCAATGGATGGGGGATTGCAGATATACCCCAGGGATTACTTCAGTGTCACTGCTTGACAGAGGCACAGCAAAATAATAGGCATAGTTTTTTTCAAACTAAAGGGGTGGCGAAAGCCAAATAACTATGGGCTAGGCTTATAAATGCCCTTGGGCAGATAGCCTAGTATGAACCTATGAACCTAAGAAGGTCAGATGATTGTGGATTTTGCGAAAAGGATGGACATGGCTGTGGTGAATACGTATTTTAAGAAGAGGGAGGAGCATAGGGTGACGTACAAGAGTGGAGGAAGATGCACACAGGTGGATTATATCCTATGTAGGAGGGTCAGTCTGAAGGAGATTGGAGACTGTGAAGTGGTGACTGGGGAAAGTGTAGTTAAGCAGCATAGAATGGTGGTCTGCAGGATGATGGTGATCAAGAAGCGGAGGAGGAGTGTGAAAGCAGTGCCAAGGATTAAATGGTGGAAGTTAAAAAAGGGTGATTGTGAGGTGGAGTTCAGGGAAGAGTTAAGACAGGCACTGGGAGGCAATGAAGAGTTACCGAATAGCTGAGTAACTACAGCAGAGCTAGTAAGGTAGACTGCTAGGAAGGTGCTTGGTGTGACATCTGGACAGAGGAAGGAGCACAAGGAGACATGGTGGTGGAATGAGGAAGTACAGGAGAGTATTCAGAGGAAGAGGCTGGTGAAGAAGAAGTGGGATTGTCAATGAGATGAAGAAAGTAGACATGAGTATAAGGAGATGAGGCGCATGGCAAAGAGAGAGGTGGCGGAGGCTAAGGATAAGGCATATAGAGAGTTGTATGAGAGATTGGACACTAAAGAGGGAGAAAAGGACCTGTACCGATTGGCTAGACAGAGGGACAGAGCTGGGAAAGATGTGCAGCAGGTAAGGGTAATGAAGGACAGTGAGGGAAACGTACTCACAAGTGAGGAGAGTGTGTTGAGTAGATGGAAAGAGTACTTTGAAGGGCTGATGAATGAAGAGAAAGAGAGAGAGAGAAGGTTGGATGATGTGGGGATAGTGAATCAGGAGGTGAAGCAGATTAGCAAGGAGGAAGTAAGGACAGCTATGAAGAGGATGAAGAATGGAAAGGCTGTTGGCCCAGATGACATACCAGTGGAAGAATGGAGGTGCTTAGGAGAAATGGCAGTGGAATTTTTAACCAGGTTGTTTAATGAAATATTGGAAAGTCAGAGGATGCCTGAGGAGTGGAAAAAAGGTGTTTTGGTACCTATCTTTAAGAATAAGGGTGATGTGCAGAGCTGCAGTAACTACAGAGGGATAAAATTGATCAGTTACAGCTTGAAGTTATGGGAAAGAGTAGTGGAAGCTAGGTTAAGAAGGGAGGAGGTGATTAGTGATCCGCAGTATGGTTTCATGCCAGGAAAGAGCACTACAGATGCAATATTTGCTCTGAGAGTGTTGTTGGAGAAATACAGAGAAGGTCAGAAGGAGTTGCATTATGTCTTTGTGGACTTAGAGAAAGCATATGACAGGGTGCCTAGAGACGAGTTGTGGTATTGTATGAGGAAGTCGGGAGTGGCAGAGAAGTATGTAAGAGTGGTACAGGATATGTACAAGGGTAGTGTGACATTGGTGAGGACTGCTGTGGGAGTGACAGATACGTTTAAGGTGGAGGTGGGATTACATCAAGGATCAGCTCTGAGCCCTTTCTTATTTGCAGTGGTGATGGATAGGTTGACAGATGAGATTAGACAGGAGGCCCCGTGGACTATGATGTTTGCAGATGACATTGTGATATGTAGTGAGAGTAGGGACCAGGTTGAGGAGACCCTGGAAAGGTGGAGATATGCTTTAGAGAGGAGAGGAATGAGGGTCATCAGGGCTAAAACAGAATATATGTGTGCAAATTAGAGGGAGGGTAGAGGAATGGTGAGGATGCAGGGAGTAGAGTTGGTAAAGGTGGATGAGTTTAAGTACTTGGGATCAACAGTTCAGAGTAATGGTGAGTGTTGAAGAGAGGTGAAGAAGAGAGTACAGGCAGGGTGGAATGGGTGGAGAAGAGTATCAGGAGTGATTTGTGACAGACTGGTACCAATAAGAGTGAAAGGGAAGGTCTACAAGAGGGTAGTGAGACCAGCTATGTTATATGGGTTGGAGACGGTCGCATTGTCGAAAAGGCAGGACTCAGAGCTGGATGTGGCAGAGTTGAAGATGTTAAGATTTGCACTGGGTGTGACTAGGATGGACAGGATTAGGAATCGGTGTATTAGAGGGTCAGCTCAGGTTGGACAGTTTGGAGACAAAGCAAGAGAGGCGAGATTGCATTGTTTTGGACATGTGCTGAGGAGGGATGCTGGGTATATTGGGAAAAGGATGCTAAGGATGGAGCTGCCAGGTAAGAGGAAAAGAGGAAGGCCTAAGATGAGGTTTATGGATGTGGTGAGAGAGGACATGCAGGCGGTTGGTGTGAAAGAGCATGATGCAGAGGACAGGAAGAAATGGAAACAGATGATCCGCTGTGGTGACCCCTAACGGGAACAGCCGAAAGAAGATGATGACGATGACTGTGCTAGAATAGTCCTGAATTCAGGTTTCGCTGTATTCCGGACTTCAGTACAAGTCCCTGTGTTGCCCATATCCTTACTTGGATAGGAGGAATTTCTGTGTTCACCAGTGAGAGTGGGGAGCTTTGAGCAGCCTATCTGTCCCTGGAGGAGTGGTCTCAGCCCAGTAACTAGCTGTTTATTGGCCGTTTTGGGCTATTTCCTAGCTCTTTCAAGTCCCCTGCTTTAAAACCCGCTTTGGCACGGTTTTTGCGCTTGTTCCGACTCAGCCAAGCTCCTCGTGGTCCTGCAGAGCGATGCTAGCAGCAGAGAGATGAAAAAGAGTGACTGCTACCTGATTAAGTATTTCTTTGCTACCTTTACATTAGCGACTGCATTTTCCCACCAGAAAGCGAGTTTGTGACTGCTGTAATACCTTAATAAGCTTGTTATTGCATTTTTTGCTTACCTGCACTTTAAAGTCATTGTTTGTTGTTTGATTTAACTGTTAAGGCTGCCCACTCAAGTGCGCTAGCCTGTGCAAAGCATTTACTGTGTTTTTCTGCCTCATACTGTCCTAAAAAAAGAAAAAAAACAAAAAAATATATCTTTGTTTTCCCGCCTTTACTGTGCTAGAATAATCCTGAATTCAGGTTTTTCTCTATTCCAGACTTCAGTGCAAGATGTTCATCGTGCATACAGCTGCAGTCATAACAGATGGGTTTTCCTGCCGTCAGGCAGGTCCTCGGTCGGCCGAATTCCAAAGTCTAGGTCCAGCGTCGGATGTCGTCACTTCTTCCCTGACGTCAGTACGACAGGGGTATAAAGGAACCAGCCGACGCCATTTTCTTCAGTCTTTCTTGCCGCGCGGTGCCTGAAGCAGAAGCAGTTCGCAAGTGCCAGTCGGCCAGCTCCTGAGATTACAAATATTTAGCAACAAAGACTTCTTGAAAGCTAAGTACCCCGTTGGGGAAACTTTTCTTGCCTCAGACCGATGTCAGACAAAGTTAATAATTGCATTTCATGTGCATTCCTTGCTTACGCCCAGACCACGACGTCTCGGCCTGTCGTTTTTGTGCTACATTCAACAGACGCACTATTAAGCATCGGGCAGAGTTTGCCCAACACTATTTTGGCAAAAAGTTTAATTACAGTATGTCGTCGGATACTCCGACTCCAGTTTTGAGTAAAAGACGCAAAGATAAGGACCAACATACAAGGTCCGCGACTTCTACCGACACCACGCTAAAGCCGACTACAGGTGCTCCGGTTCTCAGCGAGGCACCTACGCAGCCCCTGACTACCAATGACACTTCATTAGCGGTGTCTTCTGTGCCCGAGGTCGCAGGCTGTTCGGCCCACACGCCGACTACAGATACCGATGCCACTCGTGGCGGGGAAACTCAGAGTTTAGACATGCCTGCCACCTCTCAAGGTGTCTTCAGGCCTTCTTCTTCTTTTTCCATTAAGGCTTTCACTAAATCTAAAGCAGCCATGCATACTAAAAGGCAAGCTCCACAGGGCCCCTCTCAAGGCCCCATGCCTAAAAAGCAGATGCTCAAAATGGCTGAAGATTTGATTACTCTTATCAGGGGTTCTCAACCCCCCTTGGACAAAAGGCCCAGAGTGGAGGAAGAATACCCTTCCTCGGACCAGGCCTCCATTACTTCAGAACATTTTGAGGATCAGGAACATTCATACTCCCCGTTTGAAGATTCTGATGCAGAGGAGTCCATTCCCTCTGTCCCCCCCCCCTGAGGATTACTCTTTTGGGGAAACCTTGCATACCTTGAGGGAACACTTCCACTGGGAAGGCCAAGAGTATTCAGACTCCAAGAAAAGGCTCAGGGATTTCCTCTTGTTCCCTCAGCACAGGCCTCTGACTATACCTCCTGTCTTAGACATACTAGATGATTTGTATTCAGAGGCCGGCCTTAACCCAGATTCTTTACCTCCAGCTCCAGTCAAGCCTGACAGATATTACCGGGTTCCTGATTCACACCAATTCCTATACAAAAGCCATGCGGATGACCCAGAAACTATTTCACAGGGTCCCAAGGGAATTAAGGCCTCCACTGCCAAAAATCCATTACCTTCAGAGAGAGATTCCAGAGCTTTAGAAAGGTGGGGGGAAAAGGTATACACCTCGGCCACCTTAACCATGAGGGCATTAAACTGTCAGTTCCATATGTTAAAGTATCAACAGTTTTTGTTATCTCAGTTGAAAAGCAAAATGTCACAACCTGATCAACCAGACTTGAAGGAGTTGCAGGATTTGTTGCATAGTGCAGAGCAAGTGGGTAAACATACCTTGCAATGTGGTTTTGATGCTTTACAGGCCTCATGTAGAGCTGCTGTTACAGGTTTAGTCATACGTAGACATGCTTGGCTCAAAGAGCAAACCTTACTAGATCATGTCAAAGCAAAATTACTAGATGCACCTCTTCAAAAAGATGTATTGTTTGGTGTTAAAGCTGAGGAGGTATTAAAGAAAATGGAGGAAAAGGCAAAATCAATGCAAACAGTGAAAGATTTCCTACAGGTACAACCTCCACGTTTCAGTAGAAATTAGCCTTCAAAAAATTGGTCCTTTCCAGCCACGGACAGACCTCAAAGAGGTAGATACAGGCACCCGAGGGGTAGAGGGCAATCTCAAGGATCATTTAGAGGCAGACAATGGCAAGCACCTACACCAAGAGGTGGTGAGGATAGTTCACAGCCATTCAGAAAGCAGAACCAATGACTTTCCCCTTTGCATGCCAAGCAAGGCTCAAATGGCAGCACCTTTAGGTGGAAAACTGGCATTATTTTCGAAAAATTGGCATATTGTCACAAAAGACAAATGGATCCTGGACATTATAGACAGAGGTTACAGATTCCACTTTTACACCCTTCCAAAAATGAGAGGCATGCCAAACCTGCCACACAATCAAAGGGCAGAGGCACAAAAACAAATTTCAGATCTCATGGACATGAAAGCTATTCAAGAGGTACCTGCACAAGAACAGGGTCAAGGTTTTTATTCCAGACTATTCCTGGTACCAAGGAAGGGCAAAGATGGAGACCTATTTTGGACCTATCCATCCTAAACACATATTTACTCGTACCAAAATTCAAGAAGCTCACATTACAGCAGCTTCTTCCCATGCTGGGCAAGGAGTCATGGCTGGTAACACTGGACCTCAAGGAGGCATACCTGCATGTCCCAATCAGACAAGATTGCAGAAGATACCTCAGATTTCTTGCAGGTTCAACCCATTATCAATTCTCTGCATTGCCCTTTGGCTTATCTACTGCGCCCAGAGTGTTCACGAAATGCCTAGCATCAGTAATTGCCTTCTGCAGACTTCAAGGGATACAAATATATCCATATTTGGACGACTGCCTGAATCAAAGGCGAACAGCAAACATACTTCTGAAACACCTGGCGTTTGTAATAATGTTGTTGAATTCTCTGGGATAACACAGTCAACAAAAAGAAATCAAGACTAATACCCTGTCAAACAGTAATTTTCCTGGGTGCCAGCGTGAATACAAACACCCAGATGGCCTACCTCACGCCAGAGAAACAAGGGCAACTAACTCAATACTTCAGAAAACTGGCAACCTTCACCAGGCTGACTGCAAGGAAAATCCTGCAGGCTCTGGGATTCATGGCATCTTGCATCCTGCTAATCCCATGTGCAAAGCTGCATATGAGGAAACTTCAATGGTACCTAAAAAACTTATGGTCACAACACAGCCACAGTTTGGAAACAATTATACCACTGATTCCATGTCTTCAAAAGGAATTTCTGTGGTGGGCTCAAGCATGCCTAAGAAACATAGGTCTCCCATTCTGCAAGCCTCAAGCAAATCAAGTCATCACAACAGACGCCTCGGACTACGCCTGGGGGGGCGTACATGACAGATCGGTGCATTCAGGGCAAATGGTCACAAAAAGAAAAGCACCTACACCTCAATCAAAAGGAAATGCTAGCAGTAATAAATGCTATTATGGCTTTCAAAGACCTACTGCATCCAGGCCAGCTATTGATAAGGACAGACAACACCACAGTGATGTGGTACATAAACAAACAGGGAGGAACCCATTCATATCCCCTATGCAGGCTAGCCATGTCTCTTTGGAACATGGCTCTGGAATTACAAATCCAACTTCAAGCACAGTTCCTGCCAGGCAAGAAAAACACGCTGGCAGACAACCTGAGCAGGAATATGACAGATCCACACGAATGGAAGTTGCATCCTCAAGTTTTTACAAGGATAATTCTAGCATGGGGAAGGCCAGACATAGATCTCTTTGCCTCCCACAGAAATTACCAATTGACAAAATTCTGCTCAAGGACCTTTCATCCACAGGCCTGGAAAGTGGACGCACTCTCTTTCAGTTGGACAACAATGACAGTTTATGCCTTTCCACCTCTTCCTCTGCTGCCCAAAGTTCTATTAAAAGCCAGAGCAGACAGACTAAAGATGATTCTCATTGCTCCAGACTGGCCAAGACAACACTGGTACCCACTCCTGAGGAGCCTGACGCATTCCCCACCATGGATCCTGCCTCTAATGCCTCTTCTACTGACTCAGCACAACTTCAAAACTCTTCACAGTCAGCTGAAAACACTCAATCTAGCCGCGTGGAGGATTCCTTAAGTTCACAACAGACCCTACTCTCCAAGGAGGTGCAGGATGTCATTTTGGAGGCCAGAAGGCCTTCTACTAGAAAAGCCTACTCCGCAAAATGGAAACGGTTTTGTGCCTGGAATCAGAAAAAGGGTCAGAATCCTGGAATACTGAATTTACCTCAAATTTTACAGTACCTAGCTGAGATGCTAAGCAGTGGACTTTCATTCTCCTCCATCAAAATCCATGCCTCAGCCATTTCTGCAGAATACAACACTGATCCTCCTTTATTTTCTCACCCTCTCTTAAGACAGGTCCTCAGAGGGGCTAAGAGAATAAAACCCCCAAGGAAGCAACCAGTACCTGCTTGGGACCTCATTTTCATTCTAGAAAAACTGACCCTACCTCCTTTTGAGCCAGCTGCTTCAACAGAACTGCAATATTTGTCATGGAAAACAGCCTTCCTTCTGGTTATCACCTCAGCACGCAGGGTTTCGGAACTACAAGCCCTCATGGCTGTGCAGCCTTTCATCATTTTCCATCAGGACAGAGTTTCCTTATGAACCAATCCTTCCTTTATGCCAAAGGTAGTATCCAGGGTAGCCTTGAATCAGGCTATCCACTTACGTACCTTTTACCCTAATCCACAAAACAAAGGGGAGAGACTACTACATTCCTTGGACATTCACAGACAGCTCCGTTATTATTTGGACAGAACAAAGCCTTTCAGAAAATCAGAGCAACTCTTTGTGTCCTATGCTACAGGTGCTCAAGGGAAGCCTATTTCCAAACAGACAATCTCAAAATGGATAGCGCACTGCATACGCTTTTGTTACTCTTTTCATGGTAAAACTGTACCTACAGGCATCAGATCTCACTCCACAAGGGCCACAGCTACCTCTGCAGCTTTCCTCAGAGGGGTTCCTACCAAAGATATTTTGGAAGCAGCCACTTGGAGTTCTGTACATACTTTCTCCAAGCACTATCACTTACCATTATACTCCAAATCTAGAGCGGGCTTTGCCACTGCAGTCTTGCAGGGTATCCTGGCTCCTCCAAGTTCCACTTAGTGCCTACCACCACTTTTTTAGCTTTGGGATTCTACCCATCTGTTATGACTGCAGCTGTATGCACGATGAACATAGTACAGTTTTGTACCTACCATAAATGTAGATGTTCGAGTGCTAATACAGCTGCAGTCCAGGTTTCCCTCCCTCCTTCCCCTCTTGGGACAGGTCTAATGACTAACACCTCCTCATACAACCTCATTGGGGTATTCTTTTATGGTGTATTTGCTTGCAACTACTGTTTTTTTGATTATATTGCTTTGCATTATTACATAAATTTATGTTTTGCCTTCCTTCTGGGGGCACCTGACATCTGGGGCAAGAAAAACTGAAGAAAATGGCGTTGGCTGGTTCCTTTATACCCCTGTCGCACTGACGTCAGGGAAGAAGCGACGACATCCGACGCCTGACCCAGACTTTGGAATTCGGCCGACCGAGGACCCGCCTGACGGCAGGAAAACCCATCTGTTATGACTGCAGCTGTATTAGCACTCGAACATCTACATTTATGGTAGGTACAAAACTGTACTTTCCTGTGTTGCCCATATCGTTACTTGGAAAGGAGGAAGCTTCTCTGTTCACCAGTGAGAGTGGGGAGCTTTGAGCAGCCTATCTGTCCTTGGAGAAGTGGTCTCAGTCCAGTAACTAGTTGTTTATTGGCCGTTTTGGGCTATTTCCTAGCTCTTTCAAATCCCCTGCTTTAAAACCCGCTTTGGCGTGGTTTTTGCATTTATTCTGACTCAGCCAAGCTCCACGTGGTCCTGCAGAGCGGTGCTAGCAGCAGAGAGACGAAAAAGAGTGACTGCTACCTGATTAAGTATTTCTTTGCTACCTTTACATTAGCGACTGCATTTTCTCGCCTAAAAGTGAGTTTGTGACTGCTGTAATACCTTAATAAGCTTGTTATTGCATTTTTGCTTACCTGCACTTTTAAGTCATTGTTTGTTGTTTGATTTAACTGTTAAGGCTGCCCACTCAAGTGCGCTAGCCTGTGCAAAGCATTTACTGTGTTTTTCTGCCTCTGATACTGTCCTAAAAAGAAAAAAAAAACAAAAAATATATCTTTGTTTTCCCGCCTTTACTGTGCTAGAATAGTCCTGAATTCAGGTTTTGCTGTATTCCGGACTTCAGTACAAGTTCCTGTGTTGCCCATATCCTTACTTGGATAGGAGGAAGCTTCTCTGTTCACCAGTGAGAGTGGGGAGCTTTGAGCAGCCTATCTGTCCCTGGAGGAGCGGTCTCAGCCAAGTAACTAGTTGTTTATTGGCTGTTTTGGGCTATTTCCTAACTCTTTCAAGTCCCCTGCTTTAAAACCCGCTTTAGCGCGGCTTTGCGCGATTTTGCGCATAGGTGCAGTATCGGGCAGTGCCGCTTAAACGGGTTTAAATTATTTCTGGCTCCACAAAGTCTGCTCTTAGCTTTTTTCCTTAGAACTGCTCTAAATCTCAAAACAAGCACTCTATTTTCTTTCTAAAAGCCCAGCACTTGCTCATATAAGTAATCTTACAGGTAAATACTAATAAACTTAAGCACTACACCCTCTTATACTCCTTTTAAGTACTTGCTCCCTATTGGTCCTTTTTGATCAGTCAATAAGTTGTTCCCTATACTTTTCAGGCATGTCCGTAGGCCAGTTTTGGGTTTACTCCCCAGTCCAGCTGGTGAATCTGGGAATCTTGAGGCAATGTTACAACTGCCTTATGTACACAGACCACCCTCTCCTCCTCCCAACAAGCTCAAACATATGTGAGAGATGCAACTATATAGCCAAACTGGTGGCTGAGCTTTCTCAACCCAGTACTGGCACAGTCGGTCAGGAGGAAAAGGTTACCACATACACCACAAATCCAGTCTCACATAGACCCATCGCATCAGCAAACCAAACACATAAACACACAAAAACATACTCAGAGGCTCTAAACAAAAATCTGCATAAGCAGCAGAGACTTCCAAAGCAGACATCCAATCAACCCCCACCATGCAACAATACCCACGTAACACATAACTCACAAAGTCAGTGTGCCACACAGTCACAGCCCTTAAGGCTAAACAACACACCGAATACACTTGTAATAGGAGACTCTATTGACAGACACACTGACGTCCCACTCACCAGACTGAATAAGGAGAAGGTCACTGTAAGCTGCCTGTCGGTTTCCAGGATCCGCCACATAACACATGCACTCAGGTCACTCCAAAGCAAGTACAAATATGACTCCGTCATTGTCCATGCTGGTGTGAATGACCTGAGACGTACCTCCCTGGACTACATGAAAAGAGACATAGAGGAGCTCTTTGATCATGTAGCCCAGGCCAGTATGACCCTGACCTTGAGTAGCATCTTGCCCTCACCAAGAATGATGCTACAGTATAAAGACAAAATTATCAATTTTAACAATTGGCTAAAGTATTGGTGTCATTCAAAGTGGATCCAGTGTCTGTCAGCCTGGGATGACATGCTCGACAAGCCACGTTGCTTCGTGAGGGACGGCTTGCACCTGTCACCCCTGGGTTTTCGAATACTGGCAAAGGCTCTTGCCTCCCCCATAGTGCCTTTTTTAGGCAAGGCTCAAAAGACAAACCCACCTCCGTAGACAACACAAAGAAAAACTAAGGGTAATGCTGCTCAACGCCAGAAGTCTAAACCTCAAGATGCACGCACTCGAGACTCTCCTCATGGAGAATATCGATATCTGTGCAGTAACAGAAACCTGGTTCAAGGCTCCCGAAAGCACCCCAGCACTACCAGGTTATACTTCATACCATGCTTTTCAGCCACAAAACTCGGACCGAACCACAAAAGGAGGGTGAGTATCCATATACATCAAAGATTTCCACACCTCCAGGTTAGTGGCACTGCACGAAGCATCAGAGACCATCCATGTGCAAGTAACAGTGGGCAAAACTGAATTTCAGTTTGTAGCCTGCTACAGACCACCCTCCCAAACACAGGAACCCCACTCGGCTTTCCTGAGAACACTGGAAAATATGAAGGTCTCTCCAAACACCATTATATTGGGTGACTTCAACTACCCAAACATTGATTGGGAAAACTACTCAAGCCCAAACACCCTCACCCAACGGTTCCTAGAATTTATAAACTCAAATGCTATGGAACAACTGGTCACCACTCCCAGAAGAGGAGAAAACATATTGGACCTGGTCATCACCAACATGGGGTCTCTGTGTTCCACACCAGAGGTATACCCCTCATTGGTAAAATCAGACCATAAATTAATCTCACTGGACATCCATATTCCATCCCCACCCCCAGCCAAGGAAACCACGGTGAAGAACTTCTCAAAAGCAAACTTCACACTTCTCAAAACCGAGGTGGAATCTTTCAAAGGCCCCGGGCCAGTGGATTCTACGGCCCAAAACTCAGAATCCTTTACAAAAGAATTCTATGGACACCTACAGGAATGCATGGAGCATGCTATCCCAAATAAAACCAAGACTCACTCCTCCAAAGGCAGGAGACCTGTCTGGTGGACCCTGGCCATAAATAAGCTATATAACAGAAGGAGGACGCTACTACATGATAGAGCAAAATCCCAAAAAGGGAAGGCGACTCTGATCAGTACTAGCAAGAAACTACGATCCCCTCATAAAATCATCTAAGGCAAGCTTCGAAAGAAAAATTGCACAAGACACTAAGGATAATCACAAGGCCTTATTTAGTTATGTCAGGAACCTGGGAGGCAACTCCCAGATATGCTCTGAGTTAGTGCAAAATGACAAAAAATACACTGAACCCACAGACATTGCCAACATCCTGGCAGAAAGGTTCAGTGCAAACTTCTCCCCCCTCTTACCCTCCAAAAGAGCAAATGTCTATCCCAACAGAGAATGTAGCCTCCCTGTGATCACAGATGCACAGGTGAGAGCTGCCCTCTCCAAAGCAAAAAACACAGCATCAATGGGACTAGACGGTGTCCCAGGCTGCATCTTACATGAGCTCCAAGAAGAATTAAACCCTCACTTAAAGACACCGTTCAATCTCAGCCTTACTACAGGATATATACCCAAGGAATGGAGTACAGCAACAGTGGTCCCACTCCACAAAGGTGGTGCCACAACGGACCCCAGAAACTATCGCCCTATAAGCCTGACCAGCCTGGTCTGCAAGGCTATGGAGCGTATCATCATGGAAATCATAAACAAGGACACTGGGAACCTCCAGACACTGGATCCTACCCAATTCGGCTTTGTTAAAGGCAGATCTTGCCTCTTGAACCTGGTTGACTTCTTTGAAACTGTTACCAAAGCCATAGATGAAGGGAAGGTAGTCCACACAGCCTACCTGGACCTCGCAAAAGCCTTCAACACAATGCCCCACTCGGGCATCATAAATAAGTTCACCAGCTTAAATATCAACCCCTATGTCACAAGCTCAGGGATAGAACCCACATGGTCAGAATTGCAGGTGCCATGTCAGACTTTAAACCAGTTACAAGTGGCGTCCCACAAGGCTCAGTCCTGGGACCTCTCTTGTTCGGTATATATTTCTCCGAGGTACAGGCTAACACAGGTGGACTATGGCTGACAAAGTTCGCAGATGACTGCAAACTGGGTGCCATAATCGACTCTTCGGCTGACATGAGCATCCTCCAAAAGGGTCTCACAGAGATGGATAACTGGTGCCAGAGCCATGGCCTAAAGCTAAATGCCAAAAAGTGCATTGTCATCCCCTTTGGGAAAAACAAAGTGCCCACAAATTACCACATAGGTGGTAATCCATTAAGTACGGAAGAAGTAATTAGGGACTTGGGGACCCAAGTAGATAGTAATCTCTCCTTTGACAATCACGTTGCCAAAGTAGTTAGAAAGACCTTCTATACAGCCAACTTGTCACAAAAGGGTTCACATCTAGATCAAGAGAGGTCATGGTGCCCCTCTATTCATCACTTATCAGGCCCATAATTGAATACAATGCCCCATTTTTGATGTACCTTACCCGACACCTGCAGCAACTGGAAAGACCCCAAAAGTACCTCACCAAGAGGATCAAGAGACTCAGACAGATGCCCTATGCACTTCAGCTAAAGAAACTCCAGCTCTACTCAGTTGCGTACCGCCTACACAGAGGCGAGCTGTGTCTAACGTATAAAGCCATGTCCAACCCAGAATTAATGGACATGCTCCACCTCAGGAAATCCAAATCCCTTAGAGCTACACGCTCCAGGGACTTGAACCTCAGCACAGAAATAAATAGGACATGCTGGAGGGACAGATTCATATCCCAGAGGCTCCCCTCACTCTGGAACAAAATCCCAATCCATGTTAGGCAGAGTCCCTCACTGACCCTATTCAAGAGAAATCTTGATGAGTGGATGGGAGACTGTAAGTTTACTCCTGGGATCTCTTCTGTGTCCTTGCTAGACAGAGGTACAGTAAACTAACCTTAATATGGCTACCTTCTGTGACCTACTATACAGAGGCACAGTCAACTAATCTAAAAGGGTGGCGAAAGCCAAACACACTCTGGCTAGGCTTGTAGGTGTCCTTGGGCAGATAGCCTAGTATCAACCTATGAACATTAATTACTAATGCACCGAAAATCTATTACCAACGAAGAAAACAGTGCGACAAACTTTTGTATATTTTACACAGGGATGCTACTGCAGTTTAACCAGTCCTAGTCAGGTGCAGCTTCTGCTATACATTCCTCCCGTTTTTCAGGTGTCTGGAGGGGGGGGGGGTACAGAATGCAACCAGTTGCCATTAGATACACATTAGAAAAAGAACATTACTCTCAGTAACCTAGACTTTGCTACAGACTTCACCACAAACACATCTTAATCATTTTTAATACAAAACTATCCTGTCAAATAGACCGCAAGAAAGTATAACTCCCACCTGCAGCACTACTAAAAGCTGGCCTACTCCCCGCAAAACACTCTGGGGTTCAAGCGACAGAACTACTAGATAAAAGGGATTTCCACCACACTCTTGACAATGTGCGCCATGAAGCAAAGGCCCAATTTAATAACTAAATTTCGTGAAATTGAACCACTTAAAAAAAGAAAAAGAAAAAAAAACTACAATTTCCAGTGCTTAAATTACGTCTTTAATGATGGGTGCTGTAGAAACTCAAGTTCAAACATACACCCCTTTTTTATGCTGCTCCGGACGCCGTTTCCTCTAGTTCAAGAATTTGAATTGCTCTACAAAGGTAGGCTAATTCCAACTTCATATGGAGTCAAAGATCAAAATGAAAAATAACAAATTAAAAAGAAATTAAGAGGGAGAAAAAACTCGAGTTTTTGCTGGTCAGTAAACTTCAACGAGGGATGAGGTCATTGCTTTAAAAATAAAGGATTGTGTCACTTGAAACTGATCCCACTGAGTGAACACAGTTTTCAGATAGGGACAGCAAGGATTATATCATTTCTTCTGAACAGAAAGTATCACCACTGCATGTACTTGTTTTGTGTTGTTCAAATCAGATATTTTATAAACATTACTGTGAATAATGAAACAGACCAAAACATGACATCTGAATAGATAGTACACATTTCTCTCTCTCTCTCTCTCTTTTTTTTTTTTTTTTGTTTTTGTTGTCTCATCTGATAACTTTGTTAGAGCACTTGTGGGAGGGCCTTATCACTTGTACATTTACAATGTTGTGGTATTCAAATGACCTGCTCACTCACTCACTCACTGGAACTTTTCCAAAAGTGTGTTTTGGCAGGTTTTCTTTATATAAGACTAACCTTTTAATGCACAAAGGGCTAGGAGATGACTTGATAATTAACACTTAAATTCTGTGTTATATTACAAATTAATTTTGGGAACATCACTTATTCTTCCATAACATAGAAGAGACGTTGCTATATTTACTAAATAAATAAAATGCCAAACGTGTGACATACCTCGGCATTAGACTGTTATTCGGGAAAGCAATTCCTTCAGTGTCTGTCTGTGGAATAATTATAAAATCACCCAATTACTTACCTGAAACAGCAGTTCTTGGGCCGAGAAGTATAGCACAAGAAAACCAACGGGGACTTTGTAGTGAGACACTGCCAGACGGATGCGTTTTCTGCAATCCGTGCCTAAATACAAAAGAGGAATCCAGTAGCAGGTAAAATCAGCACAAAGAAAGGAAATACCTGCTTCTAGACCCTCTGTTTATTTGGGTATAACAAAAGAAAGCTAGGACGGGGGTGAAGGTGTGATGCAAGTGGTGGCTTGGATTGCAGCAGTCTGATTGGCTGCCAACACTTGCTTGAGCAAACACTTTGAAAGGAGATTTTCTCCTAAAAGTTTAATGTGACCAGGAAGGAAAAACATGCTGAATTGTAACTATATTAGGTAAATAACAAGTTCAGTTATGATTTCAGCTTGTTTTACACTTAGCTCAGCTACAACCCTACATTACAGTTTAATGTGCCTGTGGAAGGGACTCGGGGATAACCGCCTGTAATTCCTATCATCTCATAGCGTGCTCGGATCTAAGCACAAAGGCGCTATGAGACGGTACTCTGGGTTAATGAGTTAAAGCCAGCTTCCTGTAATTGGGTAGCAGCAGCACAGTATTAAAGTTTCAAATAACTTTTACATGACACAGTTCAGCAGAGAATTACAGTCTCCTTTATTGCAAAGAAAGGTATGTACTTAGGAGACTAGGAAATTGAGGTCCTGTCTCATCGAACAGCAGAGTCACACATTCTTTATACTTTTTCCTGATTAAAAGCATCATTATTGCATCAATATGAGGACAGCCACTGACCAATTAAAAATTATCACTACAGCATTAATTCTGCTAGATTTCCTGAGTCTACGTTTCTGACTTTCCATAAACGTGCTTTCTACAAAGGACAGAACTTTCTACACTTTGACATGCTAGCATTGTTTATATTTACTAGGATGTAAATCTTTAGATACATAATGAAAAATACTAAGGAATACATCTTGTAATGAAAGCACATTAAAATGAAATGCGTACTTCAACATTTTTCTTTTTCTGTACACCTCCCACTTCACATTCCCCCATCTGATGCTGTGAAGCATTACTCAAATTATTTATTTTTTGACTGGCAGTGATTACAGGTTCTCAGATAAATGGTCACTTTTTCACTTTCTGTCAGACACTCTTCACATGCACTTTCCTTCTGTCCCTAACACTGTTGTTTCAAAAATGTAGTCTTGTTAGTAATGAAAACATCTATCAGAAATGCTGGGTGAGGAAGTTGGAGTGACTGTGGATGTGATTTTTTGAGCTATGATACAAACTTGGAATTCCCTAGACATAGTAAGGCCTTGCTAATTATAAGAAGCAATTACTAGAAAATGGAAATCAAAATCTAAACCAACTTTAGTAGAAGTAGTAAGATAATAACAGAGTTAAAACAACTGGAACTGGGGTATTTAGAAAAGGGTAGGAGCAAATTACATAGGAAAAAAATCAGAACTGTGGGATCAATACACGCAGAGGAGGGCATGATTTGAATGAGCTATATAATGTTTGACTAAAATGACTGGATATGTTAAAAGTGATGTATAATGTTTGCAGCTGTAGTTGTGTCGCACAGTTTGGGATGTGTAATGTTTGCAGCTGAGATTGTGTTGCTGTGGTTTATTCTTATTTATGTAAATGTAACTTGGCCTGTGCCATACGTGATAATTTAATAAAGATGTTTCTTGTTTTAAAAAAAAATGTCTGTGTCTTGATGGAATAAAAACGCTTAGTTACACATTCTCCTTTTCTGTATTTGTTTCTGTATTCCTCCATATATAACCATACAATCTACTAAAATCTTTACTTTTATCCTCTAATGTACTGTAATTTTTATCTGATGTGGTCAGTGGCATTGAATTAACCTGCTTCATTTTTGATTTGACATTCCTTCTAGATTCTAATAACTTTAGAATACAAGCTTTATCAGGAATAAAATAAGGCCTAATAATAATGTTGTAATAGCTATGAGCCTAAAGAACTTCAAAATACCATCTCGTTATCCGGAGAAAAGATTAGTTAACCATGCCCACTGAGAACTATCAACTTCTTTAGCATGTGAAAGTTCAGCAACCTTTTGAATTATTTCCAAGTGACTGAATAGCACCAATATTATTAGGAATAAATTAGCAGTACTCTGTTTTGATGAGTGCACACATACCCCCTTTAGAAGCAAGGGTGAAATCAAGTGCCATTCAGTTCTGCAGCATGACACTTCATGTAGCAGTTATCTCTTGAATGAACACTGGAAAATATGAAGTTCTCTCCAAACACCATTATATTGGGCGACTTCATCTACCCTAACATAGACTGGGAGCATTACTCTAGCTCCAACACCCTAGCCCAAAGGTTCCTAGAATTTATAAACTCAAATGCTATGGAACAACTTGTTGCCACTCCCACAAGAGGGGAAAACATACTGGACCTGATCATTACCAACATGGGGACTCTATGCTCCAGACCAGAAGTGTATCCCTCACTGGTAAGATCAGACCATAAACTAATCTCACTAGATATTCACATCCCGACCCCAGCCCCTGCCCAGAAAACCACAGTGAAAAACTTCTCTAAAGCAAATTTCACACTCCTCAAAACCAAGGTGGAATCCTTCAAAGCCCCTGGGCCTGTGGAAAATACGGCCCAGACCGCAGAATCCTTTATAAACGCATTCTATGAACACCTTTGGGAATGCATGGATCATGCAATCCCAAATAAAACCAAGACCCAATCCTCCAAAGTTAGGTGTCCTGTCTGGTGGACCCCAGCCATAAACAAACTATACAATAGAAGGAGGAAGCTACTACATGATAGAGCAAAATCCCAAAAAGGGAAGGCATCTCTGATCAGTATTAGCAAAAAACTACGGGCACTCATAAAATCGTCTAAGGCCAGCTTCGAGAGAAAAATTGCACAGGACACTAAGGGTAATCACAAGGCTTTCTTTAGTTATGTTAGGAACCTGGGTGGGAATTCCCAGATATGCTCAGAATTAGTCCAAAATGACAAAAAATACACCGAACCCACAGACATTGCCAACATCCTAGCTGACAGGTTCAACGCAAACTTCTCCCCCCTTCCCCACCAAAAGGGTAAATATCTATCCCAGCAGAGTGCTGCCCCCCATGACATCTCAGATGCTCAGGTAAGAGCCGCCCCCTCCAAAGCAAAAAACACAGCATCAATGGGACCAGACGGTGTCCCGGGCTGCGTCCTACATGAACTCCAAGAAGAACTAAACCCAAACATAAAACTACTGTTCAATCTCAGCCTTACGTACAGCAACAGTGGTCCCTCAACAGATCCTGGAAACTATCGCCCCATAAGCTTGACTAGCTTGGTCTGCAAAGCTATGGAAAGGATCATCATGGACCTCATAAATAAAGATATTGGGGACCAACAGACACTGGATCCTACCCAGTTCGGCTTTGTTAAGGGCAGATCCTGCCTATTAAACCTGGTCGATTTCTTTGAAACAGTCACCAAGGCCATTGACGAGGGGAAGGTGGTCCACACAGCCTACCTGGACCTTGCAAAAGCCTTCGATACAATACCCCACTCGGGCATTATAGATAAGCTCACCAGCTTAAATATAAATCCCCATGTCACTAGATGTGTTGCAAACTGGCTCAAGGACAGAACCCACATGGTTAGAATTGCTGGAGCCATGTCAGACTCCAAACCAGTTACAAGTGGCGTCCCACAAGGCTCAGTCCTGGGACCTCTCTTGTTCGGTATATATTTCTCAGAGGTACAGGCTAACACGGAAGGACTGTGGCTGACCCAAGTTCACAGATGACTGCAAACTGGGCGCCATAATAGACTCTCCAGCCGACACAAGCATCCTACAAAAGGGCCTCATAGAAACAGACAACTGGTGCCAGAGCCATGGCCTCAAGCTAAACGCCAAAAAGTGTATAGTCATCCCCTTTGGCAAAAACAAAGTGCCCACAAATTACCACATAGGTGGTAATCCATTAAGTACGGAAGAAGTTATTAGGGACCTGGGGACCCAAGTTGATAGCAATCTCTCATTTGACAACCACGTGGCCAAAGTGGTTAGAAAAACATTTTATATAGCCCACCTAATCATGAAGGGATTCACATCTAGATCAAGGGAGGTCATCGTGCCTCTTTATTCATCCCTCATCAGGCCCATAATTGAGTACAGTGCCCCTTTTTGGATGTACCTTACCAGACACCTGCAGCAACTAGAAAGACCCCAAAAGTACCTCACCAAGAGGATCAAAGGGCTCAAACAGATGCCATATGCTGCCTGGTTAAAGAAACTCCAGCTCTACTCAGTGGCATACCGCCTGCTCATAGGCGATCTGTGCCTGACGTATAAAGCCATGTCCAACCCGGAATTAATGGACATGCTGCACCTCAGAAAATCCAAATCCCATCGAGCTACGCGCTCGAGAGACTTGAACCTCAGCACTGAAATAAATAGGACATTCTGGAGGGACAGATTCATAACCCAGAGGCTCCCTTCACTCTGGAATAAAATCCCAGTCCAGGATAGGCAGAGTCCCTCATTGACTCTCTTCAAGAGGAATCTTGATGAGTGGATAGGAGATAGTAGGTTTACCCTGGGTATCACTTCTGTGTCACTGTTAGACAGAGGCACAGTATACTAACCTCGAAAAAGGGCATAGCAGAATTCATTTAAAATGGGTGGCGAAAGCCAAACACACTCTGGCTAGGCTTATAAATGCCCTAGGGCAGATAGCCTAGTATGAACCTATGAACCTGTGATCTCAGAGGTGGAGTTAATTAAAATTTCTAAAAGTTTAGACGACTTTCTCAGCCCCCAAATAGCTCTGACCACCCCATAAACAGGTTCCAAAAGTGACCCCATCAACAAGATCCATGCGAACAAGTCCTTTAAAAGCAGTCTTTTGAACAGTATCATGATAAACCCAGGAGGTGTCTGTTTTTACAGCTGGGTTCAGAATGTCTTTACTGTCTCTCCTGTGATGAGCGTTATGATTTTTTTCCTTCAAGTAAAACCACCGTATGTTGTATACCTGAAGTAATGGGGCCTAGATAACAACCAGACCTGTCTGTAACTAACCAGGGATAAGCTTGATTTTTATTTTATTTAACATTTGTTTACTGGCAAAGTCTAACTTAGAACGAGGCAATTTTCAGCGGAGACCCAGGGAGAAATGCTCCAGACGCATGTCTTTGTAACGTGGGAGGAAACCGGAGCACTCAGAGGAAGCTCACACTAGCACAGTGAGGGCATGCAGATTCCGCACAGAAGGCACCCCAGCCAAGAATTGAACCGGCAAACCTCTTGCTGTGAGGTGACAATGCAAACCACTGCACCATCCAGATCTCTGCAAATATAATAATACTCATGCAGTGCTACCATACCCTGTCCTCCAACTCCATCTTAAATTCTCTAAAAGAAATTGCAGACACTATTATCAAGAAAAAGTGTTCCATTTGTATGACAGCAAACATGTCTTTTAGCAGTCTCTGATGGCTGAGGTGGTATGAGATATCCCTCCTCTCGGCCAGTAATCAAGGAGCCTGAAACCTCACCACTGGCACCAGTGAGGGACGTTCACTTTGAGCAAAAATAGATACATACAGTATTTCCAGATGCAGCTCTCTGCATCAAGCAAATTTTCCTTTAAGAGCACACAGGGAACACACTCAGTCCAGGGGCTGGGTTTCCCTCTCTCTCTTTCCAGGCCCCCGGTAAGACTCCCCACTGACACAACTGTAGAGTTGAGTCCTCAGCCAAGTGTTCAAGCCAAGTCCTCCAACACCCTCTCTGTGAAACCAGGGCTGTGTGTTCCTGCCCCAAGTAACTGACATAAACTTTTTGAGAGTTGATTTGCATACACATGCGCACACACGCACACACACACACACACACACACACACACACACACACACACACACACACACACACACACACACACACTCACTCACACACACACTTGGGAAAGGCTGGCGCAGATTTACTCGCTCTGCTACCCTTTGTCCAGACTATAAGGTAGTTACTACCACGAGAACTCCAAAGCCAGCTATTCTAAGGCTCTTACAAGGGTACCCAATTATACTGAGTGAAATTAAAATTAATACAAATGGTAGTGTTTGACCAATGTGGCAAGGCTCTCAAGAGTGGCCACAGTGTCACCAAATAAGTATAAGTATTCTCAAAGATTAAAATATTCTCTAAAGTACCAGCCACAATAAGAAGTTTAAATATTTTTACAAGTACATGAAAATACTAAATATCTATTTACAATAAACACAAGAATTTCAATCACAGGGAATATTAAAAGAACACAGTTGAATAGATTCACACAGATACAGAAAAGCAGTACTTAACTAATCAAACTATATTTTCCTGACTAATCTAAAGAATTACTATTCCCTGGTTAGTTACTAAAGCAAGTCAAGATGAAGTGGGTGAGAGATCCTTCTTTGTCAGGTTACAAAAACAGACTGCCCTGAGACTTCAGTCTCATCTAGTATAGGTTCATAGGTTCATACTAGGCTATCTGCCCGAGGGCATTTACAAGCCTAGCCCATCGTTTTGTGGCTTACGCCACCCCTTTAGTATGGGGAACTATACCCATTATTTTGCTGTGCCTCTGTCGAGCAGTGACACTGAGGTAATCCCTGGGGTATATCTGCGATCTCCCATCCATTGGTCAAGATTTCTCTTGAACAAGGCCAGCGAGGTGCTCTGCCTCACATATACCGGGATTTTTTTCCACAGCATAGGGAGTCTTTGGGTGATGAATCTATCCCTCCAGCATGTCCTATTAATAGCCGTGTTGAGGTTTAAGTCTCCCGCCCTTGTGGCTCTGATGGATCTAGATTTTTTGAGGTGAAGCATATTCATCAAATCTGGGTTTGACATGGCCTTGTATGTTAGGCAAAGGTCACCTCTGAGCAAGCGGTGGCGACTGAATAGAGCTGGAGTTCTTTCAGTCGGGCAGCATAGGACAGATTTTTGAGACCCTTTATCCTTTTGGTGAGGAACTTTTGTGGCCTCTCCAGCTGCTGCAAGTGTCGGGTCAGATACATTCCGAATGGGGCATTGTACTCAATCATTGGTCTGATGAGTGATGAGTAAAGGGAGACTATGACCTCCCTTGATCTAGATGAGAACCCCTTCATGATAAGGTGGGCAATGTAGAAGGTCTTCCTAACTACTTTAGCTACATGGGGTGTCAAATGACAGACTACTATCAACCTGGGTCCCCAGGTCCCTGATAACTTCTTCTGTGCTCAGTGGATTGCCACCTATTTGGTAGCTAGGGGTAACCTTGTTTTTCCCGAAGGGTATGACTATGCATTTTTTGGCATTTAACTTTAGGCCATGGCTCTGGCACCAGTTATCCATTTCTGTGAGACCCTTCTGAAGGATCTGAAGGTGTCAGATGTGTTTTCTACTATGGCGCCCAGTTTGCAGTCATCTGCAAACTTTGTCAGCCATAACCCTCCTGTGTTTGCTTGTACTTCGGAAAAGTAGATGCCAAACAAGAGTGGGCCCAGGACTGAGCCCTGTGGGACACCACTTGTGACAGGCTTTGAGTCTGACATGGTGCCAGCAACTCTGACCCTGTGGGTTCTGTCACTCAGCCAGTTTGCAACCCATCTTGTGATGTATGGGTTAACATTTAAGCTGATGAGTTTTTCAATGATACCCGAGTGGGGTATTGTATCGAAGGCCTTCGCCAGATCGAGGTAGGCGATATGGACTGCCTTTCCCTCATCAATGGCTTTGGTGACTGTTTCGAAAAAGTCAACCAAGTTTAAAAGGCATGATCTGCCTTTGACAAAGCCAAACTGGGTTGGATCCAAAGTCTGCAAATTCCCTATGTCTTTATTTATGAGGTCCATTATGATCCTCTCCATGGCTTTGCAGATAAGGCTTGTCAAGCTAATGGGCCGGTAATTTCCAGGGTCGGTGGAGGCACCGCCTTTGTGAAGTGGGACCACAGTTGCAGTGCGCCACTCCCTGGGTACGTATCCAGAGGTAAGACTTTGATTAAACAGCTGTCCTAGCTGTGGGTTTAATTCCTCATTGAGTTCGTGGAGCACACAGCCGGGGACACCATCAGGTCCCATGGATGCTGTGTTTTTTGCTTTGGAGAGAGCAGTTCTCACTTGGGCATTGGAGATGTTTGGGGGGTTGCAATCGTTTGGTATAGATATCTCTCCTTTTGGGGGGGAGGGGAGAAGTTTGCACTGAACCTGTCAGCCAGTATGTTGGCAATGTCTGTAGGATCAGTAATCTTCACATCATTTTGAACTAGTTCTGAGCATATCTGGGAGTTTCCTCCCAGGTTTCTAACATTGCTAAAGAAGGCCTTATGATTGTCTTTTGAGTCTTTAGCTATTTTTCTCTCAAAATTTGCTTTGGATGATTTTATGAGAGCTCTTAGTTTTTTACTTATAGTGATCAAGGGTGTCTTACCTTTTAAGGATTTTGCTCTATCTTGTAGTAGCTTCCTCCTTTTGTTGTAGAGTTTGTTTATGGCTGGGGTCCACCAGACTGGACGCTTGCCTTTGGTACAAAGAGTCTTTGTTTTGCTTGGGATTGCCTTATCCATGCAGTCCTGCAGGTGCTGGTAGAAGGCATTTGTAAGTGATTCAGCGGCTTGAGTACTGTTTTCCGCTCGGGGCCTTAAAGGAGACCACACTAGTCTTTAGAAGTGTGAAGTCGGCTTTCGAGAAGTTCTTTACTGTGGTCTTTTTTATTTCAGGTGGGGGTGGGATGAGGACCTCCAGCGAGATTAGTTTGTGATCTGATCTCACCAGTGAGGGGTATACTTCTGGTGTTGAACATTGTGCTCCCATGTTCGTGATGATGAGATCAAGTATGTTATCTCCTCTTGGGATGGTGACTAGTTGTTCCATGGCATTTGAGTTTATGAATTCCAGGAACTTTTGGGCTAGGGTGTTTGGGCTTGAGTAGTGTTCCCAGTCTATATTAGGGTAATTGAAGTCACCTAGTATGATGGTGTTTGGTGATACATTTATCCCCTCTAGTGTTTTCAGGAAGGCCATGTGAGGTTCCTGAGTTTGTGAGGGTGGCCTGTAACATGCTACAATTTGCAGAGCAGTCTTGCCTATGGTTAATTGCACCTGGATGGTCTCCGATGCATCGTGCGTTGCCACCAGTCTTGAGGTGTGGGTGTCCTTGATGAATATGGATACCCCCCCTCCTTTCTTGGTATTGTCCGGATTTTGGGGTCGGAACGCATGATATGAGGTAAAACCTGATAGTGCTGGGGTGCTCTCAGGAGCCTTGAACCAGGTTTCTGTCACAGCACAGGCATCGATGTTCTCCATACTGAGAAGGGCCTCGAGTGCGTGCATTTTGAGATTTAGACTTCTGGCATTGAGCAGCATTACCCTTAGGTTTTCCTTTTTGTGTTCTAGGGTGGTAGGTTTAGAATTTGAGCCTTGCCTAAAAAAGGCACTATGGGGGTGGCAAGAGCCTTTGCCAATATCCGGAATCCCAGGGGTGACAGGTGCAAGCCGTCCCTTGCGAAGCAGCGTGGCTTGTCCAGCATGTCATCCCAGGCAGACAGACACTGGATCCCCTTTGAATGACACCAGTGTTTAAGCCAATTGTTAAAGCTGATCATCTTATCTCTGTATTGTGGCATCATTCTTGGTGAAGGTAGGATACTGCTCAAGGTCAGGGTCATACCTGCCTGGGCTACATAATCAGAGAGCTCCTCAATGTCTCTTTTCATGTAGTCCAAGGAGGTACATCTCAGGTCGTTTACACCAGCGTGGACAATGACTGAGTCGTATTTGTACCTGCTGTTGAGAGACCTGAGTGCTTGCGTTATGTGGCGGATTCTAGCGCCCGACAGGCAGCTTACTGTGACCTTCACCTTACTCAGTCTGGTGAGCGGGACGTCAGTGTGTCTGACTATGGAGTCACCAATGACTAGTGTGTCTGGCATTGTGTTTGGCCTTAAGGGCTGTAACTGTTTGACACTCTGACTGTGAGGTCTATGTGTTGCAGGTGTTGTGTTCTGAGGTGGTGGTTGTTTGGGTGTCTGCTTTGGTGGCCTCTGCTGTTTTGGTAGATTTTTGATCAGAGCCTCCAAGTATGTCTTTTTGTGTTTATGTGTATGATTTGAGGTTGTGATGGTACTATGTGAGACTGGGTCTATAGTGTGTGTGGTAACCTTCTCCTCCTGACTGGTCTTGCCAGTCCTATGTTGAGAGAGCTCAGCCTCCAGTTTGGCCGTATAGTTGCATCTCTCGCATGTATTTGTGTTTTGTGGGAGGAGGAGTGGGTTGTCTGTGTACATGAGGCAATTGTAACATTGCCTCAATATTCCCAGGTTCACCAGCTGAGCAGGAGAGGACACTAGCAACTGATCCCTCGACATGCTAGAAGGAATAGACAAAAACTTTAAAAAGATTCCGGGGACGTGGGTGACCGAGAAATGGGGGGTTGCCTTTTGGGGTACTATCTATGACAAGAGTGCCGTATCAAGGTAATAAGTACTGTAGGAGCAAGTGCTAGGTTTAACAGATAGAGAATAGTCTACTTGGAGTCAAGTAGAGATGATCTTTTTAGTTATAGGATACGCTGATTAGATCAGTAGTATAGTTCGAGGAAGGTAGTTTTAAGGGAAAATTTGAAGAGTGGACTTTAGGTAGCCCGAATAGTTTAAACCTGATTACCGGCGCTGCCCTAGTGTGCAACAATGGCAACTCCGCACTAAATCGCGCTAATTCGCGCTAAAGCACGCTAAAACGCGCTTTATAGCAGGGGGCTGGAAAAGACAGGAAATGACCCAAAATGGCCAATAGACTACAAGTTACTGCCTTAAACCACTCCTCTAAGGACAAACAGGCAGCTCAGTACTCCCCACTCTCACTGGTGAGTAAAGAAACTTCCCCCTGACCAAACAAGGAAAATGGAGAAACACAGGAACCAAGACAAAGCCCAGGGATCAGCAAAATCTGGTCTCTGGAACACTAGTTAGGAAAGTATGGAAAACAAGGATATTTTTTTTGTTTTTTTTTTCAAGTTTTTTTACAGAAAGGCAGAAAACACAATAAATGCTATGATTTTCGACTAAATGCTATCAAAAGCTAGTACACTTGAGTGTATTAGCCTGTAGTTTAACTTTTAGGCAAAACTTAAACTAGCAAGTGCAGTAAACAGTTTTAGCTTATAAAGACAGTAAAAACAGTGCAAACTTTGATAAAATATAATTTTTGTGCTGGATTACAAAATGACATCACATACATCAGGTCATTTGACTTCTAACAGAACCAGAATTTCGCATATATATATTACCATACATACAGATAGAGCTTTGCTAAGATGTGTTGCAGCTTCCAGAAGTCATAAAACAATTTCAAGCTTCCACCCTTCCAGAGTAGCAATTAATTCACCCCCAAGGACAATACAGAAGGCTTCCTAGTACGCACTTTTTGTCTCTGGCTGCATTGAGACCTGTGAGATACAATATTTGTGGTCTAAATTAAGTAATTTAATTTCAGGATATTTTTCTAAACGTTAGCTAGGGATGAGTTTAACATCTTCTGTTTTATTATCCTCCGTTATTTATTTATTTATTATTTATTTTACATTTGTTTACTGGGAAAGTCCGACTAGATATGAGTCCTTTTTCAGTGGAGGCCTGGGGAGAAAAGCTCCACACATAATATTTACACACACAATAATAGTCATCAATTTGAATTCACACAGTACAGTACATTAGTGACAAGTAGTATTATTTAACATTACATAAAATTGTATAATAACACCAACTGTTTAATATGTTAGTTTCAACAGAATGTAGTTGTTACATTTTTGCAGCTGTCAAAAAGTACAGCCAGAGTAAGGTACATGTAGTTACAATAAACAGAGATGAGAGGAGAAAAGAAGTATACAATGTGAGGAGAGAAGTGTATGATGGAGGTGTGATAGATAAGTACAGAAATAATAAGTGGGGGATGAAGGTGTGATAGATAAGTACAGAAATAATAAGTGGGAGATGAAGGTGTGATAGACAAGTACAGAAATAATAATATGTGTGGGATGAAGGTGTGATAGATTAGTACAGAAATAATATGCATGGGATGAAGGGTGTGACAGATTGGTACAGAAATAAGGAAGTAGAGTGAGAGGAGGGAGGGGTCCTAGTATTATTGTCACAGTTGCATAGCCATGAATTTATCAAATGTGATTTTAAGGACTTTAAATTCATGTATGGAAGCTATGGCAGTGATGAGAGTGGGAAGTTTATTCCATTGTTTGGCTATTCAGTTAGAGTAGATGGATGAACTGGTGGCATTATTAACTTTAGTTACTTTAAGGAGGAGTTTGTGAGTGGAGTGCAGGTTTCTGGTACATGAGTATGGAATTTTCAGGCTTTGTAGCGAAGAGGTTTTCTCTGGCTGCTTTAGAATTTTATGTAACAGGTTTAGTTGATTATATAGAAGTAGGTAAGGAAGTTCAATCCAGTTGAGCTGTTTGAGAGCTAGACAGTGGTGTGATCTATAAGAAGTGTTAGTAGCAAATTTGGCGATTTTATCATAGCAGACTTCTAGTTTGGTTAAGTCAGATTTTCTAAGGTTGGTGAGGATTGGAGAGGCATATAATAGTGTAGAGATGAGATGTGTATGTATGTGTGTGTGCGATAGTGGCCCTAGCAGTGTTTAAGATCTCTTTGTTTCTATACTGTTTACCTATTTTTTTATGGACTTTCTTTATGGTGAGAGAGATATGGCTATCGAATTTCATGTTACACTCACTCACAACGCCAAGAAGCTTTGTGTGGGTAACAGGAGATATGACAGTTTTGTTACTGGATATGATGTTAAATGAGAGGTCAGGGTTGGTATGTTATGGAGGTTGGAAGATGATAACTTTTGTTTTGTTTGGGGTGAGTATTAATTGGTGGTCAGTGAGCCAAGATTCAACAGAGAGAAAGGAAGCTTGAGTTTGTTGGTGTAGTTTCTGGAGGGAAGAGGGGGCACAAGCTAATGTAGAGTCATCTGTGTACTGGATGACTGAGGAGTGTAGAGCAGAGGTGTAAAGGTCATTGGTGAATATAGTAAATAACAGAGGTCTGAGAGTGAAGCCTTGTGGAGCCCCTGTTATTGGCAACAGAGGAGATAGCTCCTGATAGCATTTAACTGCCTGCTGTCTCCCTGTTAGGTAACTCTGAAACTATGCAATAGTGGATTGGCTAAGATTTAGTTCTGACAGAGCTTTTATGAGCTTGTTATGGTTAACCATATCAAAGGCCTTGGAAAGGTCTAGGAAGATTGCTGAAACATATTTACCTTTGTTTCTATGCCCATTAACTGTGTGTGAATGACATGAGAACAGTGGTTGTGCTATGGTAAGGCCTGACTCCATGTTGAGTGTTAGAAGATTTTGTTTGTTGAGGTGTTCTATAATTTACATGCGAATACACCTTTCCAGTATTTTTGAGAGGGGAGACAATATAGCTATGGGATGGTAATTTGTTAGTTCTTTTGAGTTTCCCCCTTTATGGGGGGGAAGAAAATAGGAGACCTTCCAGAGGTCAGGGACTAGTTTTTCAGAGATGGAGTGGTTGATAAGGATGGTTACTGGATATGCTATTATGTCAGTGGCAATTTGTAAAATTAATGTGAGTTTGTCTGCACTAGCGTGGTTGGTTTTAGCTTTTTGAGAATTTTTTAATCACGTTTGCAGTGATAGGTTGAAAGATGAAGCTGTTTTCATTAGTAAGGTGTTTGTACTTTTCACTGGGGTTAAGGGAGCTTTGAGGATTAGCTAGTGCAAGTATGGATTCAGTAAAGAATTTGTTAAATTGGGTGGCAATATTAGTTGAGGTGTCTGTTGTAGTAGGGGAAAGGAGTGTTATATTTTCCTGGCTGAAGAACATTATTAATAACTTTCCAAAACTTCCTAGGATTATGTTAATATTTCATTTGTATGCTGTGATAGTAGTTTATTTTGTCTGTTCTGATAATTTTTTTTATTTTGTTTCTGAGTTCTAGGTATGTTTGTTTTGAGTTTATTGTTTTAGCTTTGTGCCAGATGGACCAAGCTTTATCTCCTGCATGAAGCAGAGATCTGGTTTCTTTGCTCAACCAGAATGCATAGTTATAGTTATGACAATTCTAATGGTTCTAGGTGGAGCATAGGTGTTTAGTATATTTAAGAATGTGGAGTTAAAGAACCTAACAGCTTCATAAAAGTTGAGTTGCTTGATGGGATTCCAATTACAGGCTTTTAGTGCTGAGGTAAAGATGAAATTATTTTTGTTACATATTTGTTGAAAAACAATCAGTCAAAAATGCAGGTAAGCTAGTTAGGGAAGAGAATTAAAAATAAAAGAACAGTAGTAAGTAGTGCACCTGGGAACAATGGTTCTGTTACAGAAACAAAAAACAGTCAGTAAGCCTTATCAAAATTTTCTTGGGCTTATATTCCCTTAATTCATAGTTTTGTGCTTATGAGCAGTAAGTGTTTTTATGGTGGTGGGGGGGGGGTGTAAGTAGAAGAGTAGAGGTGGAGAAAAATCTTGTAACTTATAACAGCTTATTTTTAATTTAAAATAAAGCTAGGTTCTGTTTGATATTGCTTGCTCTGCTACGATATTATTTTTAACAGTTATAATACAGTCTGACATACAGGCATATTTCTTTTTTTCTGTCCAGCCCAACTCACTGTTGGTAAATTTTTCTAACACAAGCAGCTTTAAAAGTACAATCTGAATCTATTCATTCCTTACTGACTTCGGCTCCATCCTCAGAACCGACACGGCCGTGTTCAAGCTTGTGCCAGCCAAAAAAACTCTCAACTAAGACCTACCTATAATGCCCCTCTCATAGTCTCTCCAGATCTCATTTGCCACGTTCTTTGTCAGACGTGCCAAGCCTTCTCTCTCAAAGCTAAGTGTAAAATTTGTGTCTTTTTGTGTAGTTTCTCTCAAAATTTTGCCTTTTTTAGTCAGTCTCGCTAATTTCTCCTCTCGCCTGTAATCTTCCTCTACTTCCTACCCTCTACCTTTGGTAATTACCCTTTTACCATTGTTGGTACTGTCCCTCTCTCCTACCTTTGGTAAGCCCAATTTTTATCACTTGTGCTATTTCTAGATACCATTGTTGGTACTCTTCTCTCCTTCTATATATTTCTTACAAAAAAAAAAAAAAAAACTTTCACTTGTTGTTTCCTTCTTGACAGTTTTTTGTCAGCATACTTGTACATTATGTCTGAAAAAGCTAAATTGGGGTTTAAGCAGTGCGAGAAGTGTGGACGTAACATGCCAAACTCAGACAGTCACGCTCGGTGCGTTTATTGTTTGGGCGTGGATCACATTAATGCTTTCTGTGACATCTGCTCTAGTTTCAGTAATTGCACTCTAGCCAAGTGCAAAAACAAACTGATTTTGAAGGGATTAATGAAAATACATTTTTCGGAGGCTCTCTCTCTGGGACGGAGGTCTCACCACTTCCTAAGACCAAGAAACACAAGGAGAAACGGAGTCACTCGGTTCCTACATACCCATCCTTTACATAACCGAGTTGACAACGAGCTTCTCCTGCGCCTTCGGCACAGACAACTTTGGCACCATGACTTGTCTTCTCCCTTAGTGCCGTCTCTGATGTTGACTCCTATTTTGGTTCCAGCTATGGCACCATCGTCCTCGGTGCCGTCCTTCATTCTGACACCAGCTTTGACAACCATAACCGCTTTGGTACCATCTCCGGCCATGGTGCCGATAGCTTATTCAGCCCCACAGGCTATAACCCTTTTTCGGGGCACCAATTTAGCCCCTTTCTTGAAAGACCTGACTCTCCTTCAGCAGCCTGCTATAGATCCACCAGGAGCCTTTCAGAACAAGATATAGTGCGAGTTGTGGACCAGCTTCTGGCAGCTAGAGGATTGCCCACCCTGTCTAGACCTTCCATCCCCTTTGGAACAGATCCTTTCACAGCATACTCTCCAGTATGTCCTCCGGCCTCTTTCCAGGCTCCGGAAATCTCAGTATTGATGACCACCCCAGTGCATACTTTCTCGTCTCCAACTACGGAGTTTCCCCTTTAGGCACCGACCTCCCTTGGTGCATCGGCTCCATTGGAACCAGTACACTCTCGAAGCAAAGTCTGGGCTGTTGGCACCATGGTTCCTAGTCCTGCACTTATTTTTTCTCTGGCACTGTCTATGTCCACGGCTCCACCGACAGCTTACCAGTCCTGTCAGAGCTCTTCACCTGGAGGTGGGCTCCTCAGGATGGGATGTGACCCCGGTTCCGAGGTTGTCCATCTCGGTTCCAGGCTCCCATCCCTCCTCGGGCAGGCCTGCTTTCCAGGTGATGGAGAGGGTCCTTGCCTCCACAGGCTCGCATTCAGCACCAATGGCATCGACACCGAAACCCCCCTCTAGCATGCAGCTGTCCCAACCCCTGCTCTAGGATCCCAGGCACAGGAGCCGCAAGACCTTCCCTTGAAGGGAACTCTTTCTCCGGAGTCCTCTTCAGAAGATCCCACTGGGTAGCCACCCCAGAAAAAACGGTGCAAGAGGAAGCACATTGATTCCCCTGGAGAATCTGTCACTGAGGACACTGATTGCGATAAGGGAGAAGGGTCCCCACAGTCTCCCCCAGAAGACTTCTCATTTGGAGACATTCTTGAAATTCGCAAGCAGAGGGGAAACTGGAAGTCCTCTAACCCTTCTTTGGAGGAACTGGTGTTTTTGCAGGCCTTCTGTGCCCGGCCATCTACTTCCTGGGTGACCCCACCTGCAGATAGTTTGTAAAGCTGATCGTGCAGCGTGCCTGGAAGGCCCTGGACACCGTAGAACCTGTCCCCCGGAGGCCGGGCAAAATTTTATCCACTCCGAAGACCAGCCCAATTGGTCCAAGCAGTTGATTCCATGGTTGTGGCAGCGGCCACCAAATGGGAACTGGCAGAAGATAGTTCCACTTTTCATCCCCCAAACAGGGAGTCTTGGGCCATGGACAGACTGGAGAAGCAGACCTATGCTTCTGCGACCTTTGCCATTCGGTCACTGAACTATTTGGCACACTTTACTCGCATCCAAAGAGACCTAATTTCTGAAATGTCTACCTCTTTGGCGGGGGTACTGCCTGATGAGGTGCGTGACACTGTCGCCTTGCAGCTAGCTACCCTAGAATCTATCTCGAACTCCTGGATGCGATTGATATCTTACACCACCGAGGGGGCAGCTCAAGCAGCCGCATCAGGCATCGTCATGAGACATCATGCTTGGATGCGTTTGTATGATTTTGCAGACCCCTTTAAATCTTTCTTCGACAACGTGCCTGTCGACAAATCTTCACTTTTTGGTCCCAAAGTTCGAGACACACTCTCACGAAGTGAGAAAGATGGAACGACCTTGTTTGCTGTGGGCATACGTTTTTCCACCCCCCAGAGGTCTTATTCCAGGAACCAGATGGGAGGGAAATTGTGGTTCAAAAAGTCCCAAGGATCTTTTTGTGACACTTGTGGTGAGCAGTCCCCCAGGGGCAGAGGAGAAATTCATCTGGAAGGCGCCCCTTTTGGGTCAGAGGGGGTCCTCATAACCAGGGCGCTAGAGATTCCTTCTCCAGCCGACCATACCAGTGCTCCTGAGCAGCGACCCAATTGCTTTCCTCTGGAAGCAGTCGGGGTTCATTTTTCTCTGCACCTTCCAGTCTGGCAAATTATTATTACCGATGTTTGGGTGCAGAGAATAATATCCAGAGGCTACCATATCCCATTCGATCTTACTCCCAGACCCCTCAAAAGAATCCCCAATGTTCCACCCAATCAGAGGGAGATAGCAGCCTTAGAAATAGAAAACCTGCTAAGAACAAGAGTCATCCAGCCAGTCCCACCAGACCAGAGAGGATCCGGGTTTTACTCGAGGTTCTTTTTAGTGCCAAAAAAGGACAGGGGACTGGAGACCAATCCTGGATCTCAGCCTATTGAACAAATTTATAAAACCTCAAAAATTCTGGATGGTCACGATACAGTCCATTCTCCCTTTTCTAGGGAACGACAACTGGATGTGCTGTATAGATCTCCAGAACGCGTATTACCATATAAAGATGGACCAGCGCTCCCGGAGATTTCTCCGCTTCCAGCTGGGAGCCAATCACTACCATTTCAGGGTACTGCCTTTCGGTCTCTCGACAGATCCCCCCCCCCCCCCCCGAGTGTTCACCAAATGTATGGCGGTTGTAGTAGCTCATCTTTGACTACAACTATTCCAGGTGTTTCCATATCTAGACAATTGGCTCCTTACCACCATGACCAGGAATCTTCTCATCCTCAGCCTGTTACACTCAAGGCCTTGCTGTGTGCTTGAGGCTTAAGATCAACAAGGACAAATCTCAAATGTCCCCAAAAAACACTGGAATTTATTGGAGCGATCTTCGACACAATATCCTGTCAAGCTTCCTTCCCTCCTCACAGGCTTTCAAAAATAAGAAACCAAATCCATGTCCTCCTTCCACAGACTTTTGTAACAGCACGCCTCATACTACAATTTTTGGGCTCTATGGCAGCAGCCATTACCCTAGTACCACTGGCGAGGTTGCACATGAGACTATTATAGTGGCTCCTTTCATCACAATAGTCAATCTTAACCCACCCACTCGACCACATGATACGCCTTACAAACCTTTGCAAGAAGGAAATGCTATGGTAGATGAAGCCAGAATCAAATCTTTGGTGTCAATCGTTCTGTCTCCCCCAGCCCAGGGCCACAGTGACCACAGACGCTTCCCTGTTAGGGGGGGGGGGGCATTTCCAGCGAAAGATGGTCCAAGGCACCTGGTCCCTCATGAAGGCCAATTTGCATATAAATGTCCTGGAATTGAGGGCAGTTCTCTTAGCATTGAAAGCGTTCCATACATCCCTCTCTTCCGGGACCATTGCAATTTAGTCAGACAACATGTCAGTAGTCTGGTATATAAACAAACAAGGCAGAACCAGGTCTTACCCCCTGTATCTGGAAGCCATGAGGATTTGGCACCGGGCGATAGCTTCCAACTGATTTCTTATAGCAACGCACATTCCAGGGAGTTCCAACCTTATTGCGGACAATCTGAGCAGGAACATCCTGATGCCTCATGAGTGGTCCCTCAGTCCTGTAATAGCAGATCGGATCTTCCGTGTTGGGGCAGGCCTTGCTGCGATCTGTTTGCTTCCCCTCTAAACAACAAATGCAGACTCTGATTTGCCCTGATCCCCCCTCAGGGGGAATCACCGAGGGATGCTCTGACGCACAATTGGCCCCTGGGTCTCCTGTATGCCTTTCCGCCGTTTCCCCTCATCCCGAAATTCCTCCAGAAAGCTCAAAGGTTGAGAAGCAAAGTGATCCTCATTGCCCCTTTTTGGCCCCGACAAGTCTGGTTTCCTTTCCTATGGCCTCATCTGATTCACAGCCCGTGGATCCTGGATCAGTCCCAAGGTCGGCTATCTCACCCACAGGGACTGATTCACCCCAATCTCCACAGCCTCAAGCTCACAGCTTGGTTCCTCCACTTCTGATGATTGCCAGGCTGCCTGATAGTTCATCTCCTGTCCACGAAATTCTTCTGGCTTCACACAAACCTTCCACCAGGAAAATCTGTTCTAGTAAATGGGCCAGATTCTCTACATGTTCCAAAGATCAGGATATAGACCCTTTCTCTATGCCTGTTCAGACGATTCTACAGTACCTGGCTACTCTTCTACATGCAGGAGCATCAGCATCAACAATTACTGTACACTTAGCAGCTATCACAAATTTTCATAATGGATTTGATAATTCTTCTGTGATGTCACACCGTCTGTGCAAAACTTTCTTGAAAGGAGTATTACATGTTAAAACTCCTGTCAAGCCCCCCCATAGAACCCTGGGACTTGACTTTGGTACTTCAGTCATTAACAAGCTCTACTTTCGAACCTTCTAATTCATGTGATATAAAATTTTTATCATGGAAGACTGTACTTCTAGTAGCACTCACCTCAGCGAGAAGTGTATCTGAGTTGCAGGCCTTGAGTGTCAAGAGACCTTACTTAAACTTCCATGGGGATAGAGTGTCCCTACATACTGACCCTTCCTTCTTGCCCAAGGTCATTTCTGGATTTTCAGTTAACCAATCTATTGACCTGCCGGTTTTCTTCCCTCAACATTCAAACAGAGGGGAGTATCTTTTGCACACTCTTGATGTTCATAGGCAGCTTCGTTTTTATTTGGACAGAACTAAATCTTTCAGAAAAATGGATCAACTGTCTGTGGCCTTTGCGGGACCCAGATTGGGTAAACCTGTCTCCAAAGTGACTCTATCCTCCTGACTTAGAAACGTCATTACCTTCGTCTAATATCAGAATAAACAGTCCTTACCTTCCAGAGTAAAGGCTCATTCCACTAGGTCGATGGCTACTTCTGTGGCTTTTCATTCCAGAGCTTCTATGGATGATATCTGCACAGCAGCCACTTGGGCAAGACCTCATACCTTTATCACTCATTACAAATTGGATTTGGCCTCCAGGGGACGAGCATCTTTTGGTTCTGTGCTGCTCAGGAATATCCTTCCTTAGGGCCACCCAGGACTCAAGTAACTGGGGACTCGGTCCTATCAGTAAGGAATGAATAAAGATTTACAACATAAGATAAAGAAGTTATGTCTTACCATGATGTCCCATCTGTGTTGTAGATCCTTATTCATCCATTACTTCCTGCCCTCCTTCCCCCTGCCTGGACTCCTGGTGGATTTTAGGAACTCCTGGTTAAGGTATTTGCTCAGACAGAGCCTCCTACTATCTCTCTTATTATCTCTATAATGTAGGGGCGGGCAAACTTGATCTGACGAGACTATGAGAGGGGCATTATAGGTAGGTCTTAGCTGAGAGTTGTTTGGCTGGCGCAAGCTTGGAAACGGCTGTGTTGGTTCCAAGGACGGAACCAGAGCCAATAATGAATGAATAAAGATCTACACCACAGATGAAACGTTATGGTAAGACATAGCTTCTTTTTTTTCAACACAAGCACCCGTGCAAGTCAGTTTGACATACAAATGACATATAATTCTTTACAAAACTCCAGTGAGCTATGCTGGCATATGTTACACATCCACTGCACTACTTCTCCTGGCTAAGGTTGCAATACCTCAGATCGTCACATGATATTACTGTAAAGGTGTTGAAGAATATTTAGCCTTTTGATTTTTAGTGAGAAAAATAGTATGAAATGCAGTATAGGAATAACTAGACTACCACCAACATATGCAGTAGCTATATGTGTACAAACCCAACAGTCAGTAACATTGAGAGTCTGTGCATAGGTGTGCAAGGCAGCAGAAAAGGTATTAAATCTAGGATGGCATTCAGGTGTTCTCAGTTCAGTCTTAACCAAACTCCTGTCTCTACTCTTAGCAGTGTGTGTGTGTATATCTAATTATGAAATGGTTCAGTACTTACAGTTCCAGTGGTTGCAGATGATGATGGATTCACAATTCTATAAGGCAAAAGCAAGCAAAATAAAATAATAATGAAAATCACAGTAGGTGTCCGATAAGGAAAACTAGCATGTTGGGGCTGGAGAGGGTTTTGACGAAACTGCAAACATTAAAGTTGAATTGTTTGTTCAGTCCATAAAAAAATCGATTAACAAATAATCTCTGACCAAAACATTGACTTCAGATGTCTTCACAAATTAATTCTGTTTGGATGGCACATTGTTTGTCAGGTCCAAAAGGCATGATGAATCACTGATGTTGGATTCAGAAGCAAGAAAAAAACACTGTTGATGTTGAAGAAGAGTCAGTAAGGAGTACTTAAGGTCAGGATGAAGTAATGAAGTCATGTGATTTCACTTTCGCGTCTGGTACATATAACTGGATGGCAAATGATTCACAATCAGTTCCAGATGGAAAAGCATCATTGGCTGTCACTTCAGGAAATAATGGTGTCCCTGTTTTTTCATCTGGTACTGCCAGTGATAGGTTCTGCTGGTTTATGTGGAATGACATCAGTGGAGTCTTGGTTGCCCTTATCTTCTTGACATGCGACACATGAATCTTGGTGGAGAAGCCTTCACAGTGGATGGCAGTAGCAGCTGTGAACTCAGCCATGTAGGGTCTCATCCATCTGGGTCAGAGTGTCTCTCTTCAGGAATGTACCTTAACGTACACAAAATTTCCAGGCTGCAGTTCATGACTTTCTAGTTCTGCAGGTCCGCATACAGAACAGATTTGTGATATTAATGCAAAACAGAACAAAGAGATTTACAACACAAGAAGGTGAATTCATCAAAGTCTTGCAATTGTAAATTCTTGAGGAGGGTGTTGCAGGCATTCTCATGGGTCTGCCCATAAGAATTTCATGAGGGGATAATTCTCTAGTGCAGGGGTCTGCAACCTTCGGCTCTGGAGCCGCATGTGGCTCTTCTACCCCTTGGCAGTGGCTCCCTGTAGCTTGGAAAAATAATGACCACTCTACTGCACAACACATACACACACTGAGAGCGAGCGAGTGATGGACTTTAAGTATTGCTCTTATAAACTTATCAACTTGCTAGAGTAACATGATTTCTGTTGCCTTGCATTCCTCACAAACAGAGCGAACATGCAATCCCCTGACAGCAGCAACATCTCCTGAAAGGTTTCTATTCCTCTCAAAGCCTTACCACAAGAAATCTGGACAGAGCCACAAATAAAGGGGAACAAAGGAACAAAAATAGTGCTGGACTTTAAATATTGCTTTTATAAACTTAGAAACTTGCTAGAATAACATGGTTTCTGTTAACATGCATTTTCCCCACGAGTGCGCGCGCACATACACATGCACAGTTACCTCTCAACTGTGCAGATTTTTGCAGAATGTCCTGACTTTTGCCTCATATGTTTGGTCTGTTTCTCATAAAATTGTGGTTTTGTGGCAAATCATCGAGGACTGAAGTCAGAAAACAGACATTTGAGTTTCAGACTTCATACCCTTCAGAAAATTCATGCTAATGCAAAATATGTTATTCTATCAACTTTCTAAGTTTGAAAGAGCAATATTCAAAAAGTGTCCCTATGTTTGGACCTTTGTGCCCTCCTATTTATGGCTTTGTCCAGATTTCTTATTTTAAGAGGTTGAGAGATATCACACACACACACACACACACACACACACACACACACACAGCGATTGAGCAGTGCCAACAAAGGAACAAAAAATAAGGACGGACTTTAAATAATGCACTTATAAACTTAGTTCTTTTATATTTCAGATAATAACTATATATAAAACTTTATATACTGTGTTATCTTCATTTTACGGGTCAAATAGGTTTTGTGGCTCCCGATGAATTTTATTTGTTGGGAGAGGGGCCAAAATGGCTCTTTTGATAGTGAAGGTTGCAGACCCCTGTCTTAGGGGCCATACCTTATTTGGACAAAAAGGAAGTTTCTTTGTTCACCAGTGAGAGTGGGGAGCTCTGAACAGCGTACCTGTCCTTGGAGAAGTGGTTTCTGCCCAGAAACTTTAGTTTTTTTTGCCATTTTGGGCTAATTTCTATCTCTTTAATCTTTCTGATATAAAAAAATGCATTTACGTGGATTTGCGCATAGTGCAACGGCGGTTAGCTCGGGTTAAACTATCCCCAGCTCCACAGAGTCTGCTCTTCAGTTTTTCCCTTGGTACTAGCCAGTCCATCTGATTTAGCACTGAAATCGGAGCTTTCTGACTAGCACTTGGCTCAATAAGAGACAGAAGCACTTAAACTATTGTACTCGATCCTCAACTGTTGTTTGTAGGGAACAGTCAAACTACTCTCCCCTACCAGGCAAATGGGAATAGTTCCTTATCCCATTCAGGCATGTCCAAGAGTCAGCTGCCAGTGTGTTCTCCTGTGCACCTGATGAATTTGGGCATCCTGAGGCAATGTCACAACTGCCTCATGTACACAGACAACCCTCTCTCATACCACACAATACCATCATCTGCGAGAGATACACTTATATAGCTAGATGTGAGACAAAGCTCTCTCCAGTCACGACTGGAATTGACAGTCAAGAGGAGAAGGTACCAACCTGCAACACTCCACCCACTACACATAGACCCACCACACATGCAACTGCAAACCCCACATATCGATGCATAAAGACATATTCGGAGGCTCTAAATAAATATCTGCGGAAACAACAGAGACCTTCAAAACAGACATGCAAGCAACCTACACCCACCAACACTTCGCAATCATCACATAACCACCAATACCAGTGTACCGCACAACCACAGCCCTTAAGGCAAAACACCTTACCAGACACACTTGTAATAGGTGACTCCTTAGTCAGGCACACCGATGTCCCCCTCACCAGGCTGGATAAGGAGAAGGTCACTGTCAGTTGCTTGTCGGGCGCCAGAATCCACCACACTACCCACACACTCGGGTCACTCCACAACAAATACGACTCTGTCATTGTCCATGTTGGTGTGAATGACTTGAGATGTACCTCCCTGGACTACATGAAAAGAGACCAATTGGCTAAGTTTGTGGTGTCATTCAAAGGGGATCTAGTACCTGTCTGCCTGGGATGACATGCTCGGCAAGCCTCAATGCTTCGCCAGAGGTGGCTTGCACCTCAGGGATTCAGGATACTGGCAAAAGCTCTTCCCACCCCAATAGTGCCTTTTTTAGGCAAGGCTCAAAAAGTAAATCCACCACTGTAACAAGTACTAGTGACAAAAAACTGAAGGTCATGCTGCTGAATGCTAGGAGTTTAAAACTCAAAATGCACTCTCTCGAGGCACTCCTCAACATGGAAAACATCGATATTTGTGCAGTTACGGAGACCTGGTTCAAGGCTTAAGAGAGCACCCCAGCGATTCCAGGCTACAACTCATACCACACATTTCGGCTACAAAACCCGGACCGAAATACAAAGGGAGGAGGCGTATCCATATTCATCAAGGATAACCACACCTCCGGACTGGTTGCAAAGAATGATGCCTCGGAAATCATCCAAGTGCAACTGACAATGGATAAAACTGCATTCCAGATTGTAGCTTGCCACAGATCACCTTCCCAGCCCCATGACACGCACCCTTCTTTCCTCGTGGTACTGGAAAATATGAGAGTCCAACCGAACACCCTTATACTGGGTGATTTCAACTACCCGAGCATCAACTGGGAAAACTACGGAAGTACTAATACCTTTGCTCAGCGCTTCCTGGAGTACATTAACTCCAATGCACTGGACCAGCTTATTAACACCCCACAAGAGGTAAAAATATACTGGACCTAGTCATCACCAACATGAGGGATAAATGCTCCATACCTATGGTAAACTCCTCATTGGTCAGATCAGATCATAAACTCATCACCCTAGATATCAACATACCACCCTCACCACCCCCCCCCACCGCCCCAAAAGAAACCATGGTGAAAAACTTCTCCAAGGCAAACTTTATGCTACTCAAGACAGAGGTGGCAAACTTCGCTACTCCCCAACAGAAAGGCAGTATGATTGAATCTGCTATATCCTACACAAAAGCACTCTACTAGCACCTGCATGGACCGTGCTATCCCAAACAGGACCAAGACCCACTCCTCCACAAATAAGAAACCAGTCTAGTGGACCCCGGCCATAAATAAGGTCTATAATAGAAGGAAGAAATTATTGCAAAAAAGAGTAAAAACCCAGGAATGGAGGAGCTCCCTGACCAACTTTAGCAAAAAGCTAAGAACCCTCTAAGGCGAGCTTTGAAAAAAAATCGCAACAGACACCAAAGACAATCACAAAGCATTTTTTAGCTCTGTCAAAAACCTAAATAACAACTCGCAGATCTGCTCTGAACTACAGCATAATGGTTCAAAATTCACGGAACCAACTGATATCGACAATATACTGGCAGATAGGTTCACTGCAAACTTCACCCCACCCTCACCCCCCAAAGGGCCCATTTCCATACCAGAAGATTGTACTGCCCCTAAAATCACAGACACTCAGGTGAAAATAGCACTTTCCAAGGCAAGAAACACAGCATCCATGGGACCAGACAGCATCCCAGGCTGCGTACTACATGAACTCCAAAACAAATTAATCCCTCACCTTAATACCATGTTTAACCACAGCCTCACCTCAGGCTGTGTGCCCACAGAGTGGCGCACGGCAACAGTTATACCACTGCACAAAGGAGGTGCCACCACTGACCCCAGGAATTACCACCCCATCAGCCTGACGAGTCTTGTCTGCAAGGCCATGGAGCGCATCATCATGGAACTTATAAACAAAGACATTGGGAACCTACAAACACTTGACCCCACCCAGTTTGGGTTCGTAAAGGGAAGGTCTTGTCTCCTAAATCTGGTAGACTTTTTCAAAATAGTCACTAAAGCGATAGATGAGGGAAAGGTGGTTAACACAGCATACCTTGATCTTGCAAAGGCCTTCGATACCATTCCCCACTCGGGAATTATTGACAAACTCACCAACCTAAGTATATACCCCTACGTTACAAGACGGGTTGCTAACTGGCTCATGGATAGAAACCATTCAGTGAGAATAGGAAACGCTAGATCCGACTCCAAACCGGTGACTAGTGGTGTACCACAGGGCTCAGTCCTGGGACCCCTCCTATTCGGTATCTACTTCTTCGGAGGTACAAGCACACATGGAGGGACTATGGCTAACAAAGTTTGCAGACGACTGCAAACTGGGTGCCATAATTGAGACCCCTACTGACGTAGATGTCATTCAAAAGGGTCTTACCGACACAGATACGTGGTGCAAAAACCACGGCCTCAAGCTAAATGCCAAAAAGTGCATCGTTATCCCCTTTGGGAAAAACCAAGTACCTATGAATTACAACATAGGTGGTAGCCCACTTACCACGGATAGTGTGATAAGAGACCTAGGGACTCAGGTGGACAGCAACCTCTCCTTCAACAACCATATTGCTAAAGTGGTTAGAAAATCCTTCTACATGGCCCACCTTATCACAAAACGGTTTGCATCCAAGAATAAGGATGTTATTGTCCCCCTCTACTCATCACTCTTCAGACCCGTTATTGAATATAATGCCCCATTCGGGATGTACCTAACAAGGTATCTGCAACAACTGGAGAGGCCTCAAAAGTACCTCACAAAGAGGATAACGGGCTTCAGATAGTTGCCCTATGCCATGAGGCTAAAAAAACTTAGACTGCACTTGGTCGCGTACCGGCTACTCATAGGTGATCTCTGCCTGACATACAAGGCTATGTCAGACCCTGAATTGCTAGAAATGCTCCACCTAAGGAAAACCCAATCCACCAGACTTACTCGCTCAAGGGATGTAAACCTGACATCAACAATAAACAGGACTTGTTGGAGGGACAGATTCGTGTCCCAGAGACTTCCCTTGCTCTGGAATAGGGTCCCCATAAATGTGAGGCCAAGCTCCTCATTCAAGAGGAATTTTGATGAGTGGATGGGAAACAAGAAATTCACCCCGGGAATCACTTTGGTGGCCCTGCTAGACAGGGGCGCAGGAAACTAGACCACTTGGGAGGGAAGTGTAAGCAAAAAAAATTTTTGGCTAGGCTTAATTATGCCCTAGGGCCAATAGGCTAGTACCTACCTATGAACCTATGAGTCATGCAGCTCTGTAAGGAGCATATGACTGCATGGAAGAGACAAATTGCTGAAGTTACAGCACAAATGAAAACCAATTAGCAGCTCTAGAAAGACTTTTAGTGCAGTTGCACTTAGCCTTTTGGTGCCAGAAGCAGTCTGATATAGAGTAAACCACAACTGTACCTTTCTAGCAGCTATGCACATCAGAGCCATGCATAGCAGACTGGATTTCCACTGATGAGCAGTAGTTACAGAAAAAGCAGATGGAGCCAATAACTTTTTTTCTGTTATAGTGTTGGCCCATATACAGTTGTTAGCTGTCTCTCACATATTTCAAATCTGAAGTAAGAGATGGTAATGGAAACATCTCATGTAGTTTGCTACAATCTGTGTTATGAGGAAAGGATTACACTTACTAATTATGTAGAAAGGTAGTATACATCTACTTTATCACACCTTACATAACTGTATTTTATTTAAAATAGAAATGACTATCACAGTAAGGACATTTTCTCACATTTATTTATTTACCTATGTACCTACCTACTTAATAATTGTATTCATATTTTACCTGTAGTACCTAAATATGTTGCTTTGCCTTATTTTTAAGGCTCTGAATGAAAATCCCTAACTCATAAAAAACTAACAGTCTTTCTTAGATGGTAAGGTGGATTGCTAAGTGGTTGCCACTAGGAAGACCACTAATCCTGAACCACATGTGCTGTATCAGGCATAGCATTAATTAGAATTACCATGAAGCCCCCCTCCCCAGTTAGAGAATAAATGAATGTTGGAAGGCTTAATATATTTCTGCACTGTCTAGGTTCACAGCTAGGGAAATTGTCCTGAGTAAACCTGTAGGATTACCCAATGCGGTGAAGAATAAGCTAGACTTCAGATGACCCAGATCCAACTAGCAGTCCGTATGCTGAAGGAGGTAGCTGGGTAGGGAAATGAGTGGGTGGCCGAGGTCGGCTCCCCATCCAAAAGATGAATTAAGTTGCAGCCTTGTCATAAAGGTGTCATCTGGGGGATGATCCAGTATTTCAGACCAGTAGTTAGCATAGGACCCACGGCCATCAAACAGACCAAGGACAAGGGAAAGTACTGTGTCCAAACATTCCAGGGGTATGGAATACAAAGTCACAATATTTTGGAGTAGTCAGGTACTGTGGATCTGTGTGCTGGTAGGGGACGGCTGTTAAAAGTACAAAAAAATTCTAACTTCACACAGTATTACAGCTGTAGTTCCCAACTCATTAGCTGCCACCTGTTCCCTCCTGGCATCTCCAAATATCATGAACTGGCAGGAACAAATGGGGCTTTATTGGAAAGGGATTTAGCATCCAGGGGAAAAAATAAATAAAACTGTGGGAGTAAAGGAATAAACTTGAGTGACTAAGTGAATGGATTATCTGTTTGCCAGGATCAGAATAAAATACATTAGGCATTTTGTACCAGAAATGGAAAAGTGTGGAGGGGATCAGAGGAAGGAAATACCAAACTGTGTGGTAGTAGTTACGGTTATTGGTCAGAGGAAGAAAATACCTAACTGTATGGTAGTAGTTACAGTTATTGGTCAGAGGAAGGAAACACCTAACTGTATGGTAGTAGTTATGATTACTGTACCCCATGACATGCAGTAGCAAGCTCCTGTCAGCAGTATTCCATGCACCCGCTTCACTTGACACGCCCAAAGGTGTACAGATATAGCCAAAAAGTAATGAATGTACCTTCATAGGTTCATACTAGGCTATCTGCCCTAGGGCATTTATAAGCCTAGCCAGAGTGTGTTTGGCTTTCGCCACCCATTTTAAATGAATTTTGCTATGCCCTTTTTCGAGGTTAGTATACTGTGTCTCTGTCTAACAGTGACACAGAAGTGATACCCGGGGTAAACCTACGATCTCCCATCCACTCATCAAGAATCCTCTTGAAGAGAGTCAATCAGGGACTTTGCCTAACCTGGACTGGGATTTTATTCCAGAATGAAGGGAGCCTCTGGGTTATGAATCTGTCCCTCCAGCATGTCCTATTTATTTTAGTGCTGAGGTTCAAGTCTCTCGAGCACGTAGCTCGATGGGATTTGGATTTTCTGAGGTGCAGCATGTCCATTAATTCCGGGTTGGACATGGCTTTATACGTCAGGCACAGATCGCCTCTGAGCAGGCGGTATGCCACTGAGTAGAGCTGGAGTTTCTTTAACCGGGCAGCATATGGCATCTGTTTGATCCCTTTGATCCTCTTGGTGAGGTACTTTTGGAGTCTTTCCAGTTGCTGCAGGTGTCTGGTAAGGTACATCCCAAAAGGGGCATTGTACTCAATTATGGGCCTGATGAGGGATGAGTAAAGAGGCACGATGACCTCCCCTGATGTAGATGGGAATCCCTTCATGATTAGGTGGGCTATATAAAATGTTTTTCTAACCACTTTGGCCACGTGGTTTTCAAATGAGAGATTGCTATCAACTTGGGTCCCCAGGTCCCTAATTACTTCTTCCGTACTCCTGTGTGGTAATTTGTGGGCACTTTGTTTTTGCCAAAGGGGATGACTATACACTTTTTGGCGTTTAGCTTGAGGCCATTGCTCTGGCACCAGTTGTCTGTTTCTATGAGGCCCTTTTGTAGGATGCTTGTGTCAGCTGGAGAGTCGATTATGGCGCCTAGTTTGCAGTCATCTGCGAACTTGGTCAGCCACAGTCCTTCCGTGTTGGCCTGTACCTTCGAGAAATATATACCGAAAAAGAGAAGTCCCAGGACTGAGCCTTGTGGGATGCCACTTGTAACTGGTTTGGAGTCTGACATCACTCCAGCAATTCTAACCATGTGGGTTCTGTCCTTGAGCCAGTTTGCAACCCATCTAGTGACACAGGGGTTTATATTTAAGCTGGTGAGCTTATATATAATGCCCGAGTGGGGTATTGTATCAAAGGCTTTTGTGAGGTCCAGGTAGGCTGTGTGGACCACCTTCCCCTCGTCAGTGGCCTTGGTGACTGTTTCAAAGAAATCGACCAGGTTTAAGAGGCAGGATCTGCCCTTAACAAAGCTGAACTGGGTAGGATCGAGTGTCTGTAGGTCCCCAATATCTTTATTTATGAGGTCCATGATGATCCTTTCCAAAGCTTTGCAGACCAAGCTAGTCAGGCTTATGGTGCGATAGTTTCCAGGATCCGTTGAGGCACCACCTTTGTGGAGAGGGACCACTGTTGCTGTAGGCCACTCTTTGGGTACATATCCTGTAGTAAGGCTGAGATTGAACAGTAGTTTTATGTTTGGGTTTAGCTCTTCTTGGAGTTCATGTAGGACTCAGCCCGGGACACTGTCTGGTCCCATTGTTGCTGTGTTTTTTGCTTTGAAGAGGGCGGCTCTTACCTGAGCATCTGAGATGTCAGGGGGGCAGCACTCTGCTGGGATAGATTTTTGCCCTTTTGGTGGGGGGGGGGGGGTTTGCGCTGAACCTGTCAGCTAGGATGTTGGCAATGTCTGCGGGTTTGGTGTATTTTTTGTCATTTTGGACTAATTCTGAGCATATCTGGGAATTCCCACCCAGGTCCCTAACATAACTAAAGAAAGCCTTGTGATTATCCTTAGTGTCCTGTGCAATTTTTCTCTCGAAGCTGGCCTTAGACAATTTTATGAGAGCCCGTAGTTTTTTGCTAATACTGATCAGAGATGCCTTCCCTTTTTGGGATTTTGCTCTATCATGTAGTAGCTTCCTCCTTCTATTGTATAGTTTGTTTATGGCTGGGGTCCACCAGACAGGACACCTGCCTTTGGAGGATTGGGTCTTAGTTTTATTTGGGATTGCATGATCCATGCATTCCTGAAGGTGTTCATAGAATGCATTTATAAAGGATTCTGCGGTCTGGGCCGTATTTTCCACAGGCCTGGGGGCTTTGAAGGATTCCACCTTGGTTTTGAGGAGTGTGAAATTTGCTTTAGAGAAGTTTTTCACTGTGTTTTTTTGGGCAGGGGGTGGGGTCTGGATGTGAATATCCAGTGAGATTAGTTTATGGTCTGATCTTACCAGTGAGGGATACACGTCTGGTCTGGAGCATAGAGCCCCCATGTTGGTGATGATCAGGTCCAGTATGTTTTCCCCTCTTGTGGGAGTGGTAACAAGTTGTTCCATAGCATTTGAGTTTATAAATTCTAGGAACCTTTGGGCTAGGGTGTTGGAGCTAAAGTAATGCTCCCAGTCTATGTTTGGGTAGTTGAAGTCGCCCAATATAATGGTGTTTGGAGAGACCTTCATATTTTCCAGTGTTCTCAGGAAGGCCGAGTGGGGTTCCTGGGTTTGGGAGGGTGGTCTGCAGCAGGCTATAAACTGGAAGGCAGTTTTACCAACTGTTAGTTGCACATGGATAGTCTCTGATGCTTCGTGCTGTGCCACCAACCTGGAGGTGTGGGTATCTTTGACGAATATTGATACTCCTCCTCCTTTTGTGGTTCGGTCCAAGTTTTGGAGCCGAAAAGCATGGTATGAGGTATAACCTGGTAGTGCTGGAGTGCTCTCGGGAGCCTTGAACCAGGTTTCTGTTACTGCACAGATATCGATGTTCTCCATGCTAAGGAGAGTTTCGAGTGCGTGCATCTTGAGGTTTAGACTTCTGACGTTGAGTAGCATTATTCTTAGTTTCTTGTCCCTTGTGATACCTATGGAGGTGGGTTTGTCTTTTGAGCCTTGCCTAAAAAAGGCACTATGGGGGTGGCAAGAGCCTTTGCCAATATCTGAAAGCCCAGGGGTGACAGGTGCAAGCCGTCCCTAGCGAAGCATCGTGGCTTGTCGAGCATGTCATCTCAGGCTGACAGGCATTGGATCCCCTTTGAATGACACCAATACTTAAGACAGTTGTTGAAATTGATCATCTTGTCTTCATATTGTGGCATCATTCTTGGTGAGGGTAAGATGCTACTCAAGGTCAGGGTCATACCGGCCTGGGCTACATGCTCAGAGAGCTACTCTATGTCTCTTTTCATGTAGTCCAGGGAGGTACGTCTCAGGTCATTCACACCAGCATGGACAATGACTGAGTCATATTTGTACTTGCCTTGGAGTGACCTGAGTGCTTGTGTTATGTGGCGGACCCTAGCGCCCGACAGGCAGCTCACCGTGACCTTCTCCTTGTTCAGCCTGGTGAGCGGGACGTCAGTGTGCCAGATGATAGAGTTACCTATTACAAGTGTATCCAGTGTGTTGTTTAGCCTTAAGGGCTGTGACTGTTTGGCACACTGGCTTTGTGGGCTATGTGTTGCACGTGTTTTGTTTTGGGGTAGCGGTTGCTTGGGTGTCTGCTTTGGAAGTCTCTGCTGCTTAGGCAGATTTTTATTTAGAGCCTCCGAGTGTATTTGTGTTTGGTTTGCTGTCGTGGTAGGTCTATGTGAGACTGGAATTGTAGTGAGTGTGGTTTCCTTCTCCTCCTGACTGGTTACGCCAGTACTGAGTTGAGAGAGCTTAGCCACCAGTTTGGCTATATGGTTGCATCTCTCACGTGTTGGAATTTGTTGGGAGGAGGAGAGGGTTGTCTGTGTACATGAGGCAGTTGTAACATTGCCTCAAGATTCCCAGATTCACCAGCTGGACCGGAGAGGAGATTGACAACTGACCTTTGGACATGCTAGAATAGTATTGGGAATTCCTTTATAATTGAAAAAAAGGGCCAGTGGGGAACAAGGTACTCAAGGGGAGTTTGTGAGGGTGTAGTGCTTTTAATTTTTAGTGATGACATATAATTGCTTTAGTGAGCAAGTGCCAGGCTTTATAGCAGAATTTATCTTGTTCATTTAGTTTGAACTTAAAAACGTATTTATGTAGTATATATTTATTTAGTTAGTTATCGTCAGTTTTTATTACTATTTACACAGCTTGCAGAGAGTCTTTTGGGTTTTGCTGTTCCTCATAACCCTCTACCTGTGATTTTTGAATGCTTTTGTTTACAGCCCTCTGTCCACCCTTTGTCAGGCCTGTGCCATGATAGTGTCCCCTTATTTCCTGTCACTGGATTAAAAGACAGCAACATAACTATTATCTAGGCAGACATGAGTATTTCTGTTTTCTGTACTTAGTCTAGTAGCTGACATGAACACTCCCAGACACACAGGTATCCTGTATCTTCCCCTGTGAGCATGCACATTCTCACACACAGTCTATGGAGACGATCACTGACACAACTGGACAAAGAAAAGAACATATCCCCAGTCAGTGTACTGCATACCTTGCTGCTGCCAATAGTAGGTGCTGCTATTGCAGTGAGCATGCCTGGCCCCACCCACTGTGCATAACTAACCTAGTATTGCCTGTTCACTCCCATCCTCTGTCAACAGCTGCTTCGGTAATGGGGCCACAGGCCAGTCGCAAGGTCATCTTAGTGACAACCAAACTTACATCACTCTGTGCTGTGGAGCTGACATTCGCCCTCATTCTCAGCACATTAATAATGTCCACTGTGCTTGTTTTTGCTTGCAAAGGAGTAAAGTGGGTGTGACAATCCTCCTTACAAAAAAATTTTCAATGATTTAAAGAAACTAAAAACAACTTTTAATTAATGTTCAGTGGGAGGAAATTAGATGACAGCCCCCTTATTTACGTTAGTACATCAAAAAAAAGAAAAGTAGAGCAATATCAACAAGCCACGACTCAGCTGTATCCACACACACGAAATTTATTAGAACACACTTCAGAATTCTCCTTATAGGAATAAAACCATTAGTAAAAACAATACCAGTTCTGCTTGTTCTTTTTAACCATCACTGGGTTTTATTTTTCTTTTATGCAGAAACACTATAGTTTTGAAGCCCTTAACTTTAAAACTGGGGCAAGTGATACTGCATCATTCAAACCTGGAAATCTGGTAGCTAAACTAAATGTTCCTTCCTGACAACTTAACTTGTGTCTGTAAAGTGCATTGTTACACAAGTTAAGTTGTCAGGAAGGAAAATTTAGTTTCTTTGTATTGGAAGTGGTTCCAAAAGGCATGAGGAGGCCCATCTGAGACTTCCACAGAATACAAAGAACTGCAATGGCAATTATCATTGGAAGCTACCAGATTTCCAGGTTTGAATGATGCAGTATCACTTGCCCTAGTTTTAAAGTTAAGGGCTTCAAAACTATAGTGTTTCTGCATAAAAGAAAAGTAAAACCTAGTGATAGTTAAAAAGAACAAGCAGAATTGGTATTGTTTTTACTAATGGTTTTATTCCTATAAGGAGAATTCTGAAGTGTGTTCTAATAAATTTCGTCTGTGTGGATACAGCTGAGTCGTGGCTTGTTGATATTGCTCTACTTTTCTTCTTTTTGGTGGACTTTTTAGAGTAATTCTGTTCCCGTTTGTTTTGGTCTTTACATTAGTACATGTTAATGTTGAGAGAGATATTCTCTTAATTAGTTTTTGTTGACCTGTAAAGTGTGACTCAGTTGAGACCACACTAGTAATGCTTTTATGATTTTCTCTTAAGGTTTTATATCCAGGGAGCATTCTTTTATGTGTTTTAAGTGATTTAAATAAATGAGACATCAGGGGCAACAGTGTAGTAATGTACCTTATTCTGCATAGTAATATTTTGTTAATAATGGAATTATCTACACCATTCCTTAGTTTAACATTTCATTAGTACATCAGTTGAATTGTTGCACAAAAAAGTGGAATATAGTAATCTGAACTGTCATCGTTTGCCAGAGATCTTGCCAAAGCCAGTGGTTGAAAATAAAAAGTATGCTGTCAATGAAAAAGATCATAATTAGAGTGAAGGGAATGTATAAAACAGGAAGCTGGAAATTGTCTTGGCTAAGAATGCTTGTTAGCATGGAAAAGACACTTGACTGATGGAATTTCAAAGGAAGGCAAAAACTTTGCATACCTCCATTAAAATGCCAAAATAACTTTTTTTATGGTAGAAATTGGGAAAGGAATATATGTGGATGAAACTCTCTTGCAGTTAAAGCACAGTGTTGAGGCTGTTAACGCAATGCTTCTTGTAGTCTAGGGTGTAGGGTTTGACTCCTTTTCTGTCCATTTGCCAGCTGTGTGTCTAAAAAAATTCACTTAACCAGACAGTGCTCCTGGTTTGCACAAGAAAATAAGTACATTGGTGGGCTTACCTGTTTGAATGAATGAATGAATAAATATTGTGAGTACCAGATATTTAGCTTTGACTTCACAGTGAAGAATCGGGATGATATCCATGCTTTGTACTTCGGTATTCACAATGAAGAAGACATATGATGTCTAGGCCCTGGTACGAGACTTAGATTAAGGCAGTGCTTCACGTGGAAGAAGTCAGTGGGAGATGAATTTAAACACAGTGAGTGAGGTTTAGGTTAAAGCAATATAATAACCTGTTGACACTAAGACGGCAGGAGCTGAAAGAAGGTGTGTAAAGTGGCAAGGTTCTAGAGTATGCAGATATGAAGTGTGGTGAGTGAAACAATAAGAAACCTTGTAAGCAAATTTTATAAACAAAAAATACCAGGCTGAGCTGAGGGTGTGGTCAAAGGATCATAGGATCAGCTGAATAAGAAGACAGGAATATGCATGGATGCAAATACAGTAAACATGAAGTAAACTACAACAGTAAGAACTGCTGGATACCAGGGTTTACTTCATCAAGACCAACAAGTATATTTTAATGCTTACCTTGGTGCTGCGGTAGCGTTGACGCCTCACAGTAAGACACTGTCTGGTTCGATTCTCAGCTAGAGCATCTTCTGCGTGGAGACATGCGTGAATGGGCTTACCTTCATTGAAGGTTGTGCGTCAGGCCTGGCAAGCCGGTACGTAAAAATCAACTGCCAATCATTAGCGGACCGGAGTTCCACCGTAGCGACCCCTAACCAGGAAAAGCCGAAAGACACAAACAAACCTTAGAAAATATTTTTGCTGACAAAATCCAGAGTATGTGTGAACTTTATTCCCGACAAACAAGCTTCAGCATATATATATATATATATATATATATATATATATATATATATATATATATATATATACATATGTGTGTGTGTGTGTGTGTATAATGTATATATATATATATATATATATATATATATATATATATTTTTTTTTTTTTTTTTCTTTGCTTATACTAAATTGCTGTACTGTGAAAATATTTATCCTTTGAACTGTTTTGACTGTATTATGCACTGGTTGTTTGTGTTTATTACTTGTGGACTCTGTTGTGTTAGGCTACATCATAGTGTGACTGTGAGCATGTGTAGATTTATATATATATATATATATATATATATATATATATATATATATATACACGTGTGTGTGTGTGTGTGTGTGTGTGTGTGTATACATCCATATGTGTGTGTGTGTGTATAGATATATATATATATATATATATATATATATATATATATACATATATATATATATATATATATATATATATATATATATATATATATATTATGTATATACACACACACACACACGTATGCATGTTTGCAGAAGCATGCGGATGCACACACACTCCCTCCTTTTTTGGTTTGGTTTGTATTTTTTTTCTTTCTTGTAAGGCTGTGTGATACCTTATTGCTTTGTGCTGTCGTACACTGCATAGTGTTACAGTATGCATTGCACCCTTTCACTGCACTGTATAGTATCATACATTGCACAATGCTGCAGTATGCATTGCACCTGTGGTGTGCACTTTATAGCATCATACACTGCACAGTACTGCAGTATGCATTGCACCTGATCTGCACTATATAGAATCATATATTGTACAGTACTGCAGTATGCATTGCACCTGTGCTCTGCACTATATTGTATCATACATTGCACAGTCTGCAGTGTGCATTATATCTGTGCTCTGCACTATATAGTATCTATCATACTTTGCACAGTGCTGCAGTATGCATTGCACCTGTACTGTGCACTATACAGTATCATACATTCCACATTGCTGCAGTATGTTCTGCATCCCTGCTCTGTGCTGGTTAGTATAATAAATTCCATGGTCCCACAATATGCATTGCACCTTTATATGCAGTTACATTTGAGCTGCATTGTGCACATTTTGTTTCCTGGCATGAGGTCTGGTAGATGAGTGACAATGTGCAAATAGGACAGTAGTCACTTTTTCTGGGGATATTTTAAAATTGAATTGATGTTAGAACTCTTGCTAATGTATAAACTATTCTCAGATGGTTACTGTCCATCATGCACCTATATATATATCCATTAAAGATATTTTTTTGCAGTTTTACCTTACCCAGATAGAAACAGAAGTCTTAATGCATCTGTTAAATCATGAAACATTTGATATAATCCCCAGACAAGGGTCAGTGTTTTCCTTTACTGATGAGTTGTCATTATTCAGTAAAGGAGAATTTTTCTATGCAGCAAGATTCTCACTGTCACCACTAGAGGGCAAAATATTACAAATTTTATACCTGAACGTAAAGTCTCTCAGCTGTACTCCTAGCAAATTCATGAGTTTCTAGGAACCATTCAGCCTTCTGCTTATTTCTTACATATGATTTTTATTTGGAACTCCTCTCTCAGATAGTGAGAACTACAGTAACTTGGAGAAAATATTGCAAAGACTGCAAAAATATTTTCTTGAGTAAAATAAAATCTAAATGTGGGGTCGGCAAAAGGGTGTATATTATGTAGTCGAAGGAACTAAAAGCAGACTACCCTTTCATCCACACATATGTGTCGAACCTGCACTTGAGTGAATGGCCACATCATCTATTTTTTTCCAAGGGAAAAAAATCGGTAGGCCAACTACACACAACACAATATAACAAAAACTATGAACTGGGGGGCTTTGCCCCCAACTAAATATACTGACTCAGAGATCGCACTATAGTGAGGAAAAGGGCAGATTTAATATATCGGCCAACCTATTTTTTTCCCTTGGAAAAAAAATCAATGATGTGGCTCTTCACTCAAGTGCAGGTTCGACTTATATGTGTCGATGAAAGGGGAGTCGACTTTTAGTTTCTTCAACTACATAATATAGACCCTTGGCAAAATAAGTCCCCAGTATTCTTTCCCTGACTTGCTGAATCCATGTTTAGATTTTATTTCATTCCAACATCACATTCTTGCAGTCTTTGCAATGTTTTCTCCAAGTTACTCTAGTATTTACCGTCTCACTTCCCAGTTAATCTTGTAAGTAAGCCACATTTAATTATTTGGAAAATGAGAATTCAAAACTCACTCCAAATTGCAATATGTTATACAGAAGTAACCCTTTGTTTACACTTATGAATGTATACTTCTCAGAATTATCATTACTCTATATTTGTAGGTAAGCAGCCACTAAATCTCTTTGTAAAAATACATTTGTATTCATCAGTGAGGCCAATAACTGTACCACACTGACTAATGGATATATTTCCATTTTAGCCACTTGCAAACAGTTTGCATTCATCATACAGGGAGTAAGCAGTGCCTACCCAGTACATGCAGCATGTCTGGACCTGGTATTTTCCATGCAGGCATTATTGACAGACTTGTAAACTTGAATACAAGTCTTTATGTTATGTGGTGAATAGCTAACTTGTCTGACAGAACCCATGTAGTTAGAGTCATAGGTGCCACTTTTGAAAGCAAAAATGTTACCAGTGGTGTACCACAGTGCTCACTGTTGGGACCTCTCCTATTTCACATCTATTTCTCAGGCCTACAAGCCAACACTCCTTGGTTGTGGTTATCTGAAATTGTAGGAAGCTGTAAATTGGGTGTTATTTGAACTTCCACTGACTTATAATTGCTCCAGTATGAGTTAGACCAAGTTAACAGTGAGTGACATGACAGTGTTCCGAAAATTAAATGTGAAAAAATGTAATATAGTTAACTTTGGTAAACAAAAAATGTTCTCATACATTACAGGTAGCTCACTCCTCCATTCAGACTGTGTTGTACGATGTCAAGTCAGTCCTTATCTTTTGACCATAACATCTCCATAGGTAGAAAAACCTTCTATCTAGCTCATCTAATTTCCAAGTGCATCACCACTAGAGCCAGAAGAATCTTAATTCCCCTTGTCTTGTGTCTTATCAGACCTGTTATTGAATATACTGCCCCTTTTGGCATGTATTTATCTGAATATGTAACTCAGCTTAAGGGACCTCAGACATTCCTAACTGAAAAGATCAATGGCCACAAAAGTCATAGTTATCAGGACAGACTAGCAGCTGTCTCTCTCTGTATTCATTTTCTTGTAGACTCTTCCAAGGAGATCAGTGGCAGCCTTTCAGTCCAAGAAAGATCCAGGCCTGTGACCTCTTCCTTCACAGAACAAATGTTTTTCAGCTTTCATGTTAAGGGAACTAAACCTTTGTCAACAGTTAAGTAAGACATGTTTGCATGATAGATTAATATCCCAGAGTATTCCCCCACCACAGGAACAAACTTCTACAACGTCACACAAAGTAGCACCATTGCCACCTTCAAGGTAAACCTAGATAATTAGATAGACTTGTGAAGACTTTAAGGTTGCCTATCTCGTAATGCCTTCCTTCAGGCTGGAGAGAACTTTTGAATGTGTGTTATTGGCTAGGCTTGTAATGGTCTGCAGACTGATAGTCTAGTACTTGCCTATGAACCCTTGATATCTGTTTGCTGAAGTCATGTCATGTAATTTCTTACATTAGTCAGATAATTTTGTAAAGAAAGTTGGTGTAGATAAGCAGATGGTGTAGTGTACATTAGTATTTGTTGAAGGAGGTTGACTTTGTTTATTTTACTCAGGAAACATTTTAAACTTTTTGGATGGAAAGCAGTGATAACCCTTTCTCTTTCAACAAAGTAGTGTACCCCTAAATCATATGCTTTTTCTTATATTGGTGCATATAGCATGCATGCAGTTAACACGCTAGCTACACAACTGAGAACCTTTCATAGGTTCTTACTTGGCTGTTGATCAGATAGATCATTTGTAGCTTTGCTGCCACAAAAATTTACTTAAAGCTAGATCTACTTTTAAGAGTATTAGCAGTAAGTTATGGTAAATGTATATGTGAATGGTAAAAGGTTAGAGAGAACGAAACTGAAAATAAGGTTAGAAAAATGTTTTAAAAAAGTTCAGAAACATTATAGATGTGGTCATAAGATGGGGAGACACATAGCAAGACAGAGTAAATTCCAAAAATCTAAAAATAGTATCACTCAAGTTGTAGATTATTCAAGAAAAATTCATGTCCTCATGAGAGTATTACATCAGCATACCTCTCAACTGCCTAGATTTTCACAGAATGTCCAGATTTGTGCCTCATATTTTTGGTCTATTCCTCAAAACATTTGTGGTTTTCTGGCAAATCTCTGAGGATTCATGTCACTTAATGACTTACATTTGAGTTTCATACTTAACATCCATATTTCAGCAGGATATAAACACAAATCATGTTATTTTAAGAACTTTCTAAGTTTATAAGAGCAATATTTAAAATCTGTCACCGATTTGTTGGACTTTGTCCCTCCTCCCCTCAGTAAGGCACAGTCAGCTAGCACCTCCCATCTGACTGTTAATATAGCTGAAAAAGCTGCAAAGGAATGCAGTCTGCTCATCCATGTATAATAGATTTGAATTCCCCCCAAAAAAGAAATATATAAAAAAATAATAACAGAAATACAAAAAAAAATAGACATATGTCTCCTCTACCTCTGTTCCCAGAGACCCTCAACAAAAGTGGTATAACTTTATTCAGGGACTTTTAAAACCATTATGTCTTTGAAGCTTCCCCAGGTTCAGTTGTATGCTCAATCTGCCCCTCATAAAAGGAAGAGGGAAACTTCCCATGCAGAAGATGATTCAGAAGCTAATTCTGAACTTCTGGATTCCATCCATGCATCCACAACCCCTTTTTCCCATTTTTTGCACATTGGGTCGGGTATTACTTCACCTGCAGCAATAATCTAGAGCCAAGGTTTACACAGCGAGGTGGCTAGAACCTGACCCTTTAGATTACTCTTCACAGATGTATTTTCCCTCAAGTTTTCAGTCTGAAACTGAGAATATTTTGTCTGCAAACTCCCCACAAGATGACCTTTCTTTTGGTGATATCATCAATAAAATGATGCAACACTTTAACTAGGAGGCCAAACAACTTTAAGAATCTCAGAAGAGCTATTGCAATCTATTATATATGGATATTCCCAAACCCTCTGCTATGTTCCCAGCCTTGGAGGCTTTGGAAGATACATTTATTTCTGCTATTTTGGACCTTGAGTTTCAGCACCTTAGGACCAAGAAACCAGAAAGGTATTACAAAGTCCCTGAAAGCCAAAAATTCTTGTATAAGAATCCTTCCTCTGACCTAGCACTTATTTCAGTTGAATCAGAAAAAGGTTCTAAACTTATTTCCTCCTCCAATACATTACCAAATGATAAAAACAGTAGGCCTGTGAACAGGTATGGAAAGAAAGTCTATAAGTCTGCTACTGTATTTTTCTATGCCGTAGTTACTAGACCCACATGATTAGGTACGTGCTAATTTTGGCTGCATGTGTAAGCTAATTCCTGACCTATATGACTCATATCTTCTTTCCAAAACATGCTACTTCAGCTGCATGGGTGGCATTTCACTGCATCAACTGTGGATATGACATTGCTCATGCCTCTTCCAGAGCAGCTGCTGCTGGATAAGTGTTAAGAAGATTTTCCTGACTTTGTCTCCAGTCTGGGATTGAAGATGTTAAAGTGAAAATTTTAAATGTACCTCTATATGAGGACAATCTTTTTTGGGCCTCCTTCTGCTCAAAATTTCAAGAATTTGGAGGAAAGTAGAAAACTAATGCAAAGTTTTAAGCCACTTTTTCAGTCCCTTTTCCAAACATTCAGAGATGCTCCCCTTTTACCCTGTCCCATTTTGAACAAAAAAAAGTTATACCAGCAGAAAGGTAAAAATATCTTCCAAGATAAAATAGCAAGGCAAGCCTTAGTCTGATTTCAAGGGGTCGAAAGGATCCTTCTTAGACAATCCTTCTAATTTCTGTCCGCCTCCTTTCCCTTTTCCCCATGTTCCCTCGGCCTTCCTCTCTCCAGGCTTTCCAGCTGCTACCTTTGTTTGACTTCCTCTATGGAGAGCAATAACAGCAGACTACTTGGTCTTGGACATTATCAAGAATGGCTGCAAACTTCAATAGAATTCCCCTACAATCCCTTTTGAAACTCCTAAAATCCCTTCAAACCAAGAGCATCTGTTTTTCCCAATCATTTTCAACCTCCTCCATTAGGGATTAATTGAGACTTCCTCTCATCATTTAAGAGAAAAAAGTTCTATTACAGGTTTTCACTTGTTCCAAGAAAATAAGGGACCTGGAGATTAATTTAGAATTATCCATTCAGTGGTTTTCCTGAAACCTGTTTGGGCTTAATGCTGCCATCCTCTTACTTACCAATTCCTCTCTTATCATTTGTGAAGAAAGAACTGTTTTGGTGACTCAACCAAATAAAAGGTAGTCCAGGAGTCCCTTTTTTATTCCTCTTTAGATGGTCCTAACAAATGCCTCATACCTGACTTAGGGGGCTCGTTCAAAAAGGTTTCAAAGTGCAGGGATCCTGGTCCAAACAGGACAAGAAAAGCACATAAGCGTCAACGAAATGAAAGCTGTGATCTTCACTGTCCATACTTCTCTTCTTCAACTTTGACACACTGTAGCTCAGGGGTTAGAGCACTGGTCTTGTAAACCAGGGGTTATGACTTCAAATTCCATCAGCCTGTTTGACTTTTTGGGTTAGAGGTTGGTATAATAGTTAAAGTGTTTACCTTATAGACACAAGGTATAGGGTTTGATTCTTTCATGGGGTAATTGGCTAGGCTTAAAATGGCCCTCAAGGGCAGTTACCTAGTACTAATCTATGAACCTATGAATTTTAGGCCCTAGGGACTTTTCACATCTTAGCAGACACCAGCACAGATATGTGCAGGTTAGCAGTGATTGCTCGGAAAGTCACTGTTCATCATAATCATTACTCTAAGCAGTGACTATTCCTTCAGAACTGAATTCAGTGACAGACTACCTGAGCAGATTGAAGACATGAAGACAGATCCTCACAGATGGATCTTGATCAGGGAAGTCCTCCAAAAGACTGTACATCCATCGGGTGCCCCCAGATAGATCTCTCTACTTCTACTCTGAACAGTAAACTCAGACTGATTTTGATCTAGAACTCATTGCAAGGAAGGCTGAAGATTGGGTGCCTTTTCATTTTCATGAAAAGGGAAATTCCTGTATGTCTTCCTTCCTTCCCTTTCCTCTCATTCTAGAGGCCCTTCTGAAGATCCAGAAGCACAATCTGAAAATGCATTTAGTGATCCTTTTTTGCCAAGACAATATTGGTTCTTTCTTCTTTTCCATCTGTCCATTGGCAATCACTGTATTACTCCCAAGATGGATTTGCTCACACAACAGAAGTGCTCTCTAGTTAATGCAAATCTAAAGATATTGAACCTTACAGTCTGGGTGGTAGGCTTCAAATTCTTTTCATACATCTTTACTCTGAGGGTATGCTACAGATGAAAGTAATTTAGAAAACATGCAACAAGAAAATCTTGTACACTAAATGGAAAAGATTGTTATATGGTACTTGAACAGAGGACCAAGCATGGGTACCATTTATCCTCAAATAAAGTTGCTGCTCAACTCAGGTTTGGTATATACTTCCATAAAGGTGTATTTGTCAGCCTTTTCAGTCTGCCCATCAATTCATCTAGCTCTTTCTTCATGTTTTGAGGTCAGGCATTTCTTAAAAAGTATCCTACATATCACGCCACTTTGGAAATCTTCTTGATCCTTGAGACCTGAACTGTGTCCTCGAAGAATTAACATCACAAACCTTTGAACATGCCTGTTCTGCATCTTTAAAATTCTGTACTTGGGTAACAGTACTGCTTGTAGCCTTAACCTTTACATTAAGGGTTTCTGAGTAAGTCCGTATGCCTATTCCTCCATTTCTGTTTTTTTTTTCGTGTAGATGAGGTGCTCTCAGATCCAACCATTCTTTTAAGCCTAAAGTGGTAACTGAAATGTCTTTGAATTAATCCATTCACCTCCCTGCATTTCTTCCCAATCTTCAGAATAAGGGGAAATAATTCTTCATTTACTGGATGTGCAAAAACAACTACAATTCTTTTTGGGCAACACTAAAACCATTATAAAGTCTGATCAATTGTTCATTTCTTTTAAAGGGAAAAAGCAGGTCTTTCAGTCTCTAAGCACACCATATCTAGATGTCGATTTCCCTTGGCACTTCTGTTATTTACACCATGACGAATCTTTCCAAGGTTAAATTAAAGCACATTCAACCAGAACTGAGACTGTCCTTCAAAGGTTACTGGACTGCAGTTTTGTCTCCTAGACCTCCACCCAGTCTGCGTAAAAGCTCTGGGAATCATTCCATCAGTAAGCATTACTGAAACAGTAATGCATGTGGATTAAGGATGCAGACTTTTTTCCTTTTGGCTTCTAAGAACCCTAAGGAAGTCACTGATTATAATATTATTAAATATTACTAAAGAGGAAGTAATTGAATTTTTCTGAATTTTAAAGAAACATAAGACCCTTCAGACTTCTTGGGCTCATAGTGGAAGTCTAGCAGGTTTTTGAGACTGAGTTAGTTTTGTATCTGGTTACAGTTTCTTGACTGTTTAATTAAAAACTGGAATGTACCTAAAATCAGTGCTGCTAGTATGAATGCTGAAGAAAAGAGAAAATTAAAAATAAGCCAGCACATTGTCATTCAGTTTCTGTTCTCAATAATCACTAACTTGTATTAGTTATATTAGCAGAAGTAATGGATTATGATCCATTCACCATCATTAGCAGGTGGGGTATAAAACACGTTCGTGGATAATTATATAAATGTCTACCATATGTTTTATATTAGTATAAAGGTGGGGGGCAGCGGTCTCACAAAATAATTTGTATAGCTGAGAGATGCTAGTAAAACTATTCCGATTTCGGTGAAGACTGAATATAGGCATATGATTCTGAATGAAGAGAAATGGTTTGAAGATATGACAAGGTGAAGATAACAGCAGCGTTTTTCTTGGAGATATACAGAAGAGCAGATGTGGTTTCATATTTTAGCAACACTATTTGAATATAGTCACCTGCAGTTTTAGATGATTTGGTTATAGTGTTTACTTATTTTTCTGTAGAGTATAACATTTTATTGGAGGAATAGTGTTATATTAAATTGTTAAGGGCTAGGCAATTTTCTGGTTTATAGTTTGTGTGTTGCAGTTACCTGAGAAATATGTAGATGATGTGTTAGTTCTAACCAGTTTAATTAACTGAGCGCCAGGCAGTGGTGTGTTCTATTGTTACAGTGTAATGCAAATGTGACTATTTTATTATAACATTGCTCAAGTTTGGACAGCTGTGAGACTTGAAGATTAGTGAAGATTGGGGAAGCATAGAGGTGTGAAGTCATTAAGAAAGCAGAGACTATACATCTTCTGGCTATGTTAGTATGGTAGGTTTTTACTCTGTGTAATATACTTAGTTTTTTTTAACTACATGTGTTAACACGGTGGTCAGTTTTAATCTGGTCATCTATGATGACACCCAGTAATTTTGTTTGGTTTACTTTTTATATGATGGTGGTGTTGGCAGAGAAGATAGTGAATACTGCTGTTTTGCTTGACATGTGTTTTACGGTAAAGAGCAGTAATTTAATTATTTATTTATTTATTTAATTATTGTAGGGGTTTACTAGTAGTTGTGAATTATTTAGCCATGTTTCAATCAATAATAAGGATTGTTGTGTAAGGTCTTAGAGCGTACATGAAGACAGAGATTTGGCATAGCAGACTAAGGTTAATTCAACAGCCTGTTAAACTAGGGTAACATTTTTGTAGAGTGTAGAGGTTATTCGTGAATATGTTGAGAAAGTATGAGCCCTAGTATAGATCGTTGTGGGACACCAATAGTTACAGGCAAGATGGATGAGAAATCATTGTTCCATTTAACTGGTTGCTCTGTTTGAGAGGTATATGTGGAGCCACTGCAGTGAAGAGTTGGTGATAAAAGTAAGAGTTTATGTAAGAATTTCTGGTTGGAGACAATATCCAAAGCTTTTGTTAATTCTAGAAAGTGGTGAGACAAGGCTTCCAGCATTTCAAAATTCAGCAAAGGAGTAGTTGTGCTGTGAAGAGGACAGAAACCATGTTGGGATGAAGAAAGAAGCTGGTTATCTATTAGATAATAGAGAAGTTGCATATGAATAGATTTTTCTAATGTTTTTCATAGGGATGATAACATGGCAATTTGTCTATAGTCTGAAAGGTCTGTATTGATTCCACCCTTGAGTTCCCACTTTACTAGCATATAGACAACTGTTTGAACAGTAGAATAATGGATGATTTTTCCATAGTGAGATGACTTTTATTTTCAGCTATGAATTGATTTACCAGAATTTAAACTGTATATGCAATAGCCTTGTCTGCTATTTTAACATATTTGAGAGGCAGATTGTCAGGGGCAGATGTATTTGGCTTTAATATTTTGAGGTATTTTTTGATGGTATCTCTGGTGAACTGGTTGGAAGGAGAAATGTTGAAGGAGGTTATTTGATTGAGTAGAAACATCAAGAGCTTGATTAGTTACCTAGTAGTTTAATGACTGTACTGCCTGCTGAAAGTGGGTATTGAATTGGTTAGCTGTGGTCTCATTTTGTTAGTGTGTATATGGTGTTGACTGTACAGCTTGTTCTAGATTTAACAATTTATTGACTGAAGCCCAGAACAGACTTGGACTATTAGTGTGTATGTTTTAGTTGGTTGAGTAATAGGATTTCTTATCTTTGGTGATACATTTTTTTTGTTAGGTTTCTTAGTTGTCTATATGCTAGTAAAGTGTGAGCAGTTTTAATTTTTTGGTCAGACATTCTGTGTTTTGTCTGTTTGTTTCTCAAATTGTATGGCTTGCTTTGTCTCTTTTATTTGGGGGGGGGGGGGTACTGGTGCATTTAGAACACCTAGGAAGATTTTATTGAACTCAGAGACAGCATTATTTATGGGTAGAATCTTTAGTGACTCCCAGATAACAAGATGTGCTATATTAATAAAAGTGTCTTCTCGAAAAGTAGTATGTTTTCTTACTTGGCTGTAATAATGTGTTTGGGGACTGTTGCTTTGGTACCTTATGGTGTGGGTTGGGAAGTGATCACTTAGGCTGTCTGACAGACTTCCATGGGATGTTTTACTTGGAGAAAACGTTAAGATCCATTTGAAGTTTGATCATCTGGCTATTTTATAGGTTGCTGGTGTGGTTATAAGTTGGGTAAACTTGTACAGGTGTACATTATTGGTTGGATTTTCAGGTTGTATATGGTTTGCCAGTCTATACTGACATCACCCAATATACTTTCATGCAAGATTTTTGAGGAGGCCTAGCAGAGAATGTGTTCCAGAGTTTTAGCCTTGTTACTTTGGAGTATGTATGTACCCATGATTGTGATAGTCTTGTGAGTGTTTATTTATTTACTTATTTGACATTTGTTACCAGGAAATTCCTACTGGGCCAGAAAGTGCCCATTTTCAGTGGAGGTCCAGGGAGAAAAGCTTCACAATCACAAACCTTCAAAAATCAAGTACATACATTTTAAATCAACAAAATGTCATGTTACACCGCAAAACATAATTTGTATCATGAGTTTTATCATGGTTAGCAGGAATTCTAAATTAGAGAAAAGTTGGCCGAATGTGGGGTGAACGGGAGATATCCGGTTGTTTTTATAGAAAATAATAACAGTGCTAGCTTTTTTTGCTGGCTCTGTCTAATGTGATAATTGCCTGGTAGTGCAGTTTCTTCATTTTTTGATTCCTGGCGGAGCCAGGTTTCTGTGACAACTAAGATGTCTGGAGTGTGTAGTGCTATCCATTCATGCAATTCAGGGAGTTTGTTATAAGTATTTCATAAGTTGCTATAGTATCTATGTGAAGGCCATGGTGGGATTGTGGGTGAGTGGTAACAATAAAGTGGCTGCTGGAGATTTGCTGTCTGGTACCTGAATATGCTGTGCTGGGCTTGGGTTTGGGTGGATGTCACCATTAAGCTGTATGGTTATGGAGGTATGATGGTACAGGTAGAAGCAGTTTTGCTTGATTTTATGCTTAATACCCAGTTTATCACTAAATGGTTGTTGCTTTGGATAACTGTACTTGAACAGTAGGATATATGAGTGCTGACACAGGGTGAGTTTGGAAGATTAGGTTTAGAGGTATTTTGCTCGGAGGACACAATATAAGTGTTTTGTTGGAATTGTGAAATGTTGGATTGGTTTTCCCAGTATAGAACCCTTCACATACAATGCACTCTGCCCAGTAGACTATGTTCTTATCTGTGCAGTCAGCATAAAAACTAAACTCAATCTTTCTCATAGTTCTAGGATGTGTAACAGAAGTAACCATCCACGCATGCCTACAGGCACTACACGATCTGCATGCATAAGTACCTCTCCTTTCAGAATATACCCTGTCTATGTAGATGTTCTTCGTGTTTCACTGTTGCAGTCATCACATTTGGGTTATCTGCTTGCAGGTAGCCCTCAGTCGGCCTGATTATCAAAGTCCTGGGTCCTGCATCAGTTGCTGTCTCATCTTCCATGACGTCAGATAGTCAAGGGTATGAAGCATGCAGCTGACACCATTACATCAGTCTTTCTTGCCATGCGGTGCCCGAAGCAGAAGCAGGTCACAAGTGCTGGTCAGCCGACTCCCGAAATTTTCGTTTTCGAGTTTCAAATCCAAAGTCTTCAACAAAGCTAAGTACCCCGTTGGGGAAACTTTTTCTTGCTCTAAACCGATGTCAGTAAAAGTTAACAATTGTATTTCTTGTGGAAAGCAAATACCTCATAAAGATTTCCATTCGTACTGCATTGCTTTCTTTGTCCCAGACCACAACGTCCCTCGCTGTCGGTTTTGTGCCCTATTCAAACCTCGAACTATTCGTCGTCGGTTCATTTTCGCATCTAAATGTTTTGGTGCTCTGTTTATTCAGAAATGGCTTCGGTAAGCCACCCGACTACCGACATTCTGAAAAAACGCAAAGATAAAGATAGAGACAGGCCGCATAGGTCCAAAGCTGCCGACGATGCTTTCGTTAAGCTAGTCACCAGTTCGCCGGTACTCAATGATTCGCTTTTGCAGCCCCTGATACCCACTACTTCAGATTCACAGGCCTCTACTGAGACCCATTCGGAGTCCGGTATGTCGTGAGATACTTCTTCGACTGTGGAACCTGCGGATGTCTCTACCTTGGATGGATCCAGAGCCGTTGTGCAGGCACCGGCTTCTGAGGGTGTATTCAGGCCTACTGACTTGCATATTAAACCGACGCCATCTTCTTCTTCAAGGCCTAAGTCTCGATCCACGACTAGAAAACCGACGCCCTAACCACATGGTCAGGCCCCTATGCCTAAAATAAATGATAAGAATGGCTGAAGACCTTATTACTCTAATTAGGGGAAGCCACCCTTTTCCCTCTAAGAGACCTAGAACTGATTTTCTTTCTGATTCTTCTGATCAAGATTCTGAAATTTCTTTTTTTTCTGATGAGCCAGAGTTGCCCTTATCCACCTATGAGGATTCTGATGCAGAGGACTCCATTCCTTCTGCTTCCCCTCCAGAGGATTTCTCTTTTGGTGAAACTTTGCATACTTTTAGGGAGCATTTCCGCTGGGAAAGCCAGGATTACTCTTGACTTCAAAAAGAGGCTTACGGAATTCTTACTCCTACCTCAACACAGGCCTTTAGCTATCCTTCCTGTACTGGACATTGTAGATGATACCTTCTTGGAATCTAGCCTGGCCCCTGACACTTTACCCCCGACTCCCAGAAAACCTGACAGGTATTACAGAGTACCTGACTCTCACAAGTTCCTCTTTAAGAATCCTACTGTGGATCTTGAGAACATTTCACAGGGACCCAAAGGCATTAAGGCTACTACTGCCAAAAAAACCTACCCCTTCTGATAGAGATTCCAGGGCCCTGGACAGAAGGGGTAAGAAGGTTTTCACTTCTGCAACTTTGGCCATTAGGGCCTTAAACTGCCAGTTTCATATGTTAAAGTATCAGCAGCATGTTATTGGATTGCTTAAACAGAAAATTATGTTGATTCCTGACTGTGCTGAAAATAAAGAATTACAGGATTTAATGCATTCTGCTGAACAAGTTGGAAAACATACTTTGCAATGTGGTTTTGATTCATTAGAGGCATTTTGCAGGGCTGCTGTCACTGGTTCTGTACTTAGAAGGTATGCTTGGCTTAAGGAGCAAACATTGCCAGATCATGTTAAAGTTAAATTACTGGATGCTCCCTTAAACCAAGACCGCCTGTTTGGCAACCAAGCAGATGAAGTACTTAAAAAGATGGAGGAAAAAGCTAAATCTATGCAAACTGTTAAAGATTTCCTGCAAGTGCAGCCTCCCAGATTTAGTAGGCACTGGCCTTCTAAGAACTGGTTCTTTCCTGTTTCTCTTCCAGGACTTCTCAGTCAAAACCCAGAAGCAGCAGACCGCCCAGGCTTCAGTCTCAAGGTACTAACCGGCCTAAGCAGTGGGGGGCTCCCACTTCCAAAGCTGGAAGTAGTAAGACACCCCCCTATGGTAAACTGCCACAGTGACTTAACTTTAAACCTTCCAAGCCCTACTCAACTTATTTTATTTTATTTTATTTTACATTTGTTTACTGGGCTAGTCTAACTGGATACATGTCCATTTTCAGTAGAGGCCCAGGGAGATAAGCTCCAAGACAGAACAATGATAAAAAACAACATAACAAATAGGTAAGATTATAACATTAAACAAAAAAAAAACTGACTGTTCCTTTAGGGGGAAAGATCACCCTGCATGCAAAAAGCTGGGAGCTCATTACCCAAGACAAATGGGTTTTAAATATAGTTTCCCAAGGATACAGATTCCACTTCCACTCCTTACCAACCCCAAATGATTGGCCAGACCTACCCCCAAATCAGTGGGCAGAGGCTCAAAAACAGGTTCTCTCTCTTCTAAGCATCAAGGCTATTCAGCCTGTCCCAGAAGAAGAATGGGGGCAAGGTTTTTACTCAAGACTTTTCCTTGTTCCCAGAAAAGACAATTCCTGGTGTCCTGTCCTGGACCTGTGTATCTTAAACACCTTTTTGGTAATCCCAAAATTCAAAATGCTAACTCTTCATCAGCTGCTTCCCATGCTGGGCAAAAATGCCTGGTTGACAACACTGGATTTAAAGGAGGCCTACCTGCACATCCCAGTCAGGGAATCTTGCAGAAGATACCTTCACTTTAGAGCAGGCTACATGCACTATCAGTTCTCTGCACTGCCCTTTGGCTTATCTACTGCGCCCAGGGTATTCACAAAGTGCCTAGCTCCAGTCATTGCATTTTGCAGGCAAAGAAATATTCAAATATACCCATACCTGGACGATTGTCTAATTCAGGCAGAAAGCCAGGACATACTTTTAAATCATCAGGCATTTGTAAAGAAATTACTAACTTCTCTGGGGTACACCATAAACGAAAAGAAATCACATCTAGTACTCTGCCAACAAATTGTATTCCTGGGAGCAAGCTTGAATACAACTTCCCAGATGGCCTACCTCACGCCAGAGAAACAAGTTCATTTGACAGCCTACTTCAAACTACTGGCCACAAAGACCCAGCTATCTGCAAGGAAAATACTGCAAGCCCTGGGGTTCATGGCCTCTTGCATTCTACTAATTCCATATGCAAGTCTGCATATGAGGAAACTACAAAAAGAGTTCCTTTGATGGGCAGAGGCCTGCCACCACAACAAAGGGCTGCCATTCACTCTACCCCCTGCCACCCAAGCCCTAACAACAGACGCATCAGACTATGCATGGGGGGCTCACTTGGCAGGACAGTGCACTCAGGGCAAATGGAACCCGAGTCAAATGCACCTGCATATCAATCAAAAAGAAATGTTAGCTGTACAGAATGCTCTGACAGCCTTCAAGGACCACATTCTTCCAGGACAATTATTGGTAAAGACAGACAACACCACTGTTATGTGGTACATAAACAAGCAGTGGGGAACCCACTCATACCCTCTCTGCAGGCTAGCCATGGCTCTGTGGAACACAGCCTTGAGCTATCAAGTGCACCTACACACTCAATTCCTGCCAGGCAAGCTAAATACACTGGCAAGCGATCTAATCAGAAACCTTATGGACCCACACAAGTGGAAATTGGAACCAAATATATTCAACATTTTGAGAAACAAATGGGGGAGCCCAAAGATAGGCCTGTTTGCCCTCCCCTCAGAACTACCAATTGGACAAATTCTGCACAAGGACTCCCCACAGACAAGCTTGGAAAGTGGATGCCCTGTCCTTCACCTGGAAAAACCTATCAGTCTATGCCTTTCCCCCTCTGCCTCTCCTCTCCAGTGTGCTACTAAAGATCAAACAGGACAAACCAAGGACAATACTGATTGCACTAGAGTGGCCACGCCAACACTGGGTACCCCCTCTTGCGCAGTGTGTCACTGCTGGAACCATGACACCTGCCTCAGACCCCTGCCCTGCCATCCCAGCAGGAGGGCCAGATTCTGCACCCACAGCTTCAAACCCTGAACCTTGCAGCCTGGCTAATTAACCTGATCTCTCTGTTACCATCCCTCAGTAAGCAAGTGATGGATGTCATTCTTGAGGCAAGGAGGCCTAGTACTAGAAAATCCTATGCTGAAAAATAGAAAAGATTCTTTTCCTGGAGCCAAACTCAAGGTATGGGCACAACAGTGCCCAGTTTACCTCACATTCTTCAATACTTAACTGAGATGCTTCACAAGGGCCTTTCCGTTTCTTCCATCAAAATTCATGCCGTGGCCATTTCAGCACATTATAATACAGAGCCACCCCTCTTCTCTCATCCACTGCCAAAGCAATTCCTCAGAGGGGCCAAAATTTTAAGACCACCCAGGAGAGCCCCTACTCCAGCCTGGGACCTTAACTTTGTATTGGAAAAGCTCACTCTACCTCTCCTTGAGCCAGCTGCAAATGCAGAGTTGAAATTCCTTTCTTGGAAAACAGCCTTTCTTCTAGCCATCACTTCGGCAAGAAGGGTGTGTGAACTACAGGCCCTGATGGCAGTGGAGCCATTCATCATCTTTCATGTGGCCCTCAGGACTAATCCTTCCTTTATGCCCAAGGTGGTATCCAGTGTGGCCCTTAATCAATCTATTCATTTGCCAACCTTCTTTTCTAATCCACAGAACAAAATGGAACGAATACTGCACTCCTTGGATGTGCACAGACAACTTAGACTTTACTTGGACAGGACTAAGCCTCTCAGGAAATCTGAACATCTGCTGGTTGCATTTGTTGCAGGGGCAGAGTGAAAGGCCATTTCAAAGCAAACCATTTCTAAGTGGATAGGCCATTGCATTCATTTCTGCTATAAGCACCATTGAAAACCTACACCACAGGGGATAAGCCCTCATTCCATCAGGGCTGTGTCTACCTCTACAGCCTTTCTCAGAGGTGCCCCTACTAGGGACATCCTAGAAGCTGCTACCTGGAGTTCTGTACATACCTTCACCAAGCATTACCACTTGCCAGTTTTTTCTAAATCCAGTGCTGGCTTTGCCACTGCATCTTGCAGGGCCTTATAGCTGGTCCTAATGCTATCCAATTGCCTCCTGACTTCCTTAGCTTTGGGAATCTACCCAAATGTGATGACTGCAACAGTGAAACATGAAGAACATAGTACAGTTGTGTACACTTACCATAAATGTAGTTGTTCGATTGTATTCACTGTTGCAGTCCTGGTTACCCTCCCTCCAGCCCTCTGATTTCTATTGACTATACCTCTATTCTTGTTTACTACGCTTAAAGCTTTCTGGTGTGTTTGCTTTTTGTTGTAGGTGTAACCTTGTATGTAATTGCTTCCCATTATGGGGACACCTGACATCTGGGACAAGAAAAACTGATGTAATGGCGTCGGCTGCATGCTTTATACCCCTGACTATCTGACGTCATGGAAGATGAGACAGCAACCGATGCAGGGCCCAAGACTTTGATAATCAGGCTGACTGAGGGTTACCTGCAAGCAGATAACCCAAATGTGATGACTGTAACAGTGAATACACTCGAACATCTACATTTATGGTAAGTGTACACAACTGTACTTTCTGTCTGTAGCATAGATGTTGCTTCAGGGTTTTATTATTTTTAAGGGAGAATCATGGATATGGTCCAACCACATTACCTACACTTGGGTCCATCATAAGTACTGGCCAGTTCTTTTTCACCACATCACAAGTGACATTAATGTTACTTGAATACGTTAAAGTTACTGTGTTCGCATTGCCTTTAGGTAGATGTTTCTCCTTAGCTCGTTGGTCCAGGGGGTCAGAGAAATACGGTCTAATCTCATTCCCAGTGGCAGATCTAACCTCATTAATGCCCTCTCAATGACCCCTATTTTGTAACCACGCTCTAGCAGTTCTATACGTAAAGTATCCAGAGCCTCTTCTATCTTAGTTTCATTTGTGTGCAGTCTCTTTAGGAAAACCAATCAAACACTGAAACAGAGTACTTGAGTATAATAATGATATACGCAATAGGAAAGAAAGTAATGCGTTAGCCAAACATGTGATAGAAACAGATGACACCCATTGATTTAAGTTTTTGGTTTTGCATAAAGTTGGTGCAAGATTTGGTTTTGCATAAAGTTGATATAAAGTTGCTATAAGAGGAGGTGATATAGCTAATGAAATAGAATATATTGAGTTAAGATGGATTCTTGACCTGAGGGTTACTGTATTCCCAGGTCTGAATAATGCTGTGTCTTCAAAACCTGCTCGGAAGAGGAGAGGATTGCATCATTAATTGCACCATGTGACTTGACATCTCTTAATTTAATGGCTAGTTATCTGTATATAAGGCTTTAAGTGTTTTATCATTTTTTATGGTCTGATGAAGCGGGTAAGCCACGGAAGCGCTCACCAGTTTGTTTTGTGTACATTTATTATTATTAAACTGTTTTTACTCAACTTTAGCCTTTTGGACATTCATTTTTGGAATGGTATTAGAAAACCCAAAAGATTTGGGGAAAATAAAAAAAGGGAGAAAGGCAGGTCATCCATGCTAATCTTGGTCAGTGTAAGGATCTCTTTTGTGGAAAGAGACCGTGACTGATGCTTTCCATGTGGAAGGTGATGTGTCCTTTTTGTATTGATCTGTTACTAAGAACATTAATAAGGACAGATACAAAATAAGCAATGGTCTCACTACTATGCTTACAGGAGAGTGGGGGTGGTTGTGTGAGTCAAGGGAAAATATATTTAGATGTTCATCGTGCATACAGCTGCAGTAATCACAGATGGGTTTTCTGCCGTCAGGCGGGTCCTCGGTCAGCCGAATTCCAAAGTCTAGGTCCGGCGTCGGTTGTTGTCGCTTTCTTTCCTGACGTCAGTGAGGCAGGGGTATATAAGACACAGCCGACGCCATTTTCTTCAGTCTTTTTTGCCGTGCGGTGCCCGAAGCAGAAGCAGTTCGCAAGTGCCGGTCGGCCAGCTCCTGAATTTACGAAAAATTGGAAACCGAAGTCTTCTTTAAAGCTAAGTACCCCATTGGGGAAACTTTTCTTGCCTCAGACCGATGTCAGAAAAAGTTAACAATTGTATTTCTTGTGGGAAGCAAATACCGCATAAGGATTTCCATTCCCTCTGCATACCTTGTTTAGGCCCAGACCACGACGTCTCGGGCTGTCGCTTTTGCGCTACTTTCAATAAACGCACTATTAAGCGTCGGACAGAGTTCGCCCAACACCTTTTTGGTAAAGCCTTTGATTATAAAATGTCGTCGGAGACTCCGACTACCATTTTGTCCAAAAACCACAAGGACAAGGACCGACACGCGAGGTCCGCAGTCTCCACCGACACCACGCCAAAACCGGCTACACGTGGTCCGGTTCTCAGCGAGACGCCTATGCAGTCCCCGACTACCGACGACACTTCTTTGGTGGTGTCTTCTGTAACCGAGACCGCAGGTACCTCGGCCCATACCCAGACTACAACCACCGAAGCCACTGTGAGCGTTGAGCCTCCTAATGTGGACAGGTCCACTTCCACCCATGGTGTCTTTATGCCCTCATCTTCCTTTTCCATTAAGGCCTTTACTAAGTCCAAATCAGCCAGGCATCCCAAGAGGCCTGTTGCACAGGGCCCATCTCCAGGCCCCATGCCTAAAAAGCAGATGCTTAAAATGGCTGAGGATTTAATTACTCTTATCAGGGGTTCCCAACCCCCTCCAGACAAGTGACCCAGAGTGGAGGAAGATTCTCCCTCTTCTGATCAGGGCTCCATTTTTTCAGAACATTCTGATGTAGAGGAACACTCTTACTCCCCTTTTGAAGATTCTGATGCAGAGCAGTCCATTCCTTCTGTATCTCCTCCAGAGGATTTTTCTTTTGGGGAAGCCTTGCACACCTTGAGGAAACACTTCCATTGGGAAGGCCAAGACTTTTCTGATTCCAAGAAAAGACTTAGGGAATTTCTTTTGTTACCTCAACACAGACCTCTGGCGATACCTCCTGTCTTGGACATACTTGATGATGTTTATTCGGAGGCTTGCCTTAATCCGGATTCCCTGCCTCCTGCCCCAGTCAAGCCTGATAGGTACTACAGAGTTCCTAACTCCCACCAATTTCTTTACAAAAGCCATAATGCTGACCCTGAAACCATTTCGCAAGGCCCCAAGGGAATGAAGGTCTCTACTGCTAAGAATCCACTTCCTTCCGAAAGAGAGTTAAGATCCTTAGAAAGGTGGGGGGAAAAGGTATATACCTCGGCCACCCTAGCCATGAGGGCCTTAAATTGTCAGTTTCATATGCTTAAATATCAGCAGTTTCTGTTATCACAATTAAGAAATAAAATGTCTCAACCTGAACAACCAGATTTGAAGGAGTTGCAGGATATGATGCATAGTGCAGAACAAGTGGGTAAACACACCTTACAATGTGGCTATGATGCCCTAGAGGCCTCAAGTAGAGCTGCTGTTACAGGATCAGTTATTCGTAGACATGCCTGGCTTAGGGAACAAATCTTGCCTGATCATGTGAAAGCTAAACTACTAGATGCTCCTTTACAAAAGGATGTGCTATTTGGTACTAATGCTGAGGAGATACTACGGAAAATGGAAGAGAAAGCCAAATCTATGCAAACTGTCAAAGCTTTTCTACAGGTTCAACCACCACGTTTTAGCAGAAATTGGCCTTCTAAAAACTGGTCCTTTCCAGCCACGGACAAGCCCCAAAGAGGTAGATACAGGCGCACAAGGGGCAGAGGACAATCACAAGGATCATATAGAGGCAGGCAATGGCAAACTCCAGCACCAAGAGGTGGCGAAGACAGTGCACAACAATACAGGAAACAAACCCAATGACTTCCTCCTTTCCATGCCAAGCAAGTCTCAGCTGGCAGCACCCTTGGGAGGAAAGCTGGCATTATTTACAAGAAATTGGCATATTGTCACAACAGACAAATGGATCCTGGACGTTATAAACAGAGGCTACAGATTTCATTTTCACACTCTTCCAAAAATGAGAGGCATGCCAAACCTGCCACACAATCAAAGGGCAGAGGCACAACTACAAATTTCAAAGCTCATAGACATGAAAGCTATTCAAGAGGTACCTACTCACGAACAAGGTCAAGGATTTTATTCCAGGCTATTTCTGGTACCGAGGAAAGGAACCGACTGGAGACCCATTTTGGACTTATCCATCCTAAACACATTCTTACTCGTACCAAAATTCAAGATGCTCACATTACAGCAGCTTCTTCCCATGCTGGGCAAGGAGTTTTGGCTTGTAACATTGGACCTCAAGGAGGCATACCTGCATGTCCCAATCAGACAAAGCTGCAGAAGATACCTCAGATTTCTTGCAGGTTCAATTCACTATCAATTCCCTGCATTGCCCTTTGGCTTATCTACTGCGCCCAGAGTATTCACGAAATGCCTGGCATCAGTAATTGCCTACTGCATACTTCAAGGGATACAAATTTACCCTTATTTGGACGACTGCCTGATCCAAGTGGACAGCAAGCACATACTTCTGGAACATCTGGCTTATGTAACACGGTTACTGAATTCCCTGGGATACACAGTCAACAAAGAGAAATCCAGGCTAACACCATCTCAGAAAATAACTTTCCTGGGTGCCAACTTGGACACAAACACCCAGATGGCCTATCTTACGCCAGAAAACAGGGGCAACTAACTCAGTACTTCAAAATACTAGCAAATTGTACCAGGCTTACTGCAAGGAAAATCCTGCAGGCTCTGGGCTTCATGGCATCTTGCATTCTTTTAATCCCATGTGCAAAGTTGCATATGAGGAAACTTCAATGGTACCTAAAAAACCTATGGTCTCAACACAGCCACAGTTTGGAAACAATAATACCAATAATTCCATGTTTGCAAAAGGAATTTCTATGGTGGGCCCAAGCATGTCAAACAAACACAGGTCTCCCATTCTGCAAGCCTCAAGCAAATGAAGTCATCACAACAGATGCCTCAGATTACGCCTGGGGGGCGCACATGACAGACAGGTGCATTCAGGGAAATGGTCCCAAAAGGAAAAGCACCTTCACATCAATCAGAAAGAAATGCTAGCAGTGATAAATGCAGTCACAGCTTTCAAGGACCTCCTGCATCCAGGACAATTATTGATAAGAACAGACAACACCACAGTAATGTGGTACATAAACAAACAAGGAGGAACACATTCATACCCCCTGTGCAGACTAGCCATGACACTTTGGAACTTGGCTCTGGAATGGCAAATCGAAGTTCAGGCACAGTACTTGCCAGGTTTGGAAAACACGCTGGCAGACAATCTAAGCAGAAATATGACAGATCCACACGAATGGAAGTTGCATCCTCAAGTGTTTACAAAGATAATCCAAGCATGGAGGAGGCCAGACATAGATCTCTTCGCCTCCCACAGGAATCATCAATTGGAAAAGTTCTGTTCAAGGACGTTTCATCCAAAGGCCTGGAGAGTGGATGCCCTTTCATTCAGTTGGACAGCATGGACAGTTTACGCTTTCTCACCTCTGCCTCTTCTGCCCAAGGTACTCTTGAAAGCAAGAGCAGACAGACCGAAGATGATACTGATTGCTCCAGACTGGCCAAGACAACACTGGTACGCACTCCTGAGGAGCCTAACACATACTCCTCCCTGGTCCCTACCTCTAATGCCTCTTCTGCTGACTCAGCACAGCTACAAAACTCTTCACAGTCAGCTGAAAACACTCAATCTCGCTGCATGGAAAATTCCTTAACACCACAACAGACCCTACTCCCCAAAGAGGTGCAGGATGTCATTTTGGAGGCCAGAAGGCCATCTACTAGAAAGGCTTACTCCGCAAAATGGAAACGGTTTTGCTCTTGGAATGAGAAAAAGGCCAGGACCCTAGAAAAGTGAATTTGCCTCAGGTATTACAGTATCTAGCTGAGCTGCTGAACAGTGGACTTTTATTTTCCTCCATAAAATCCATGCCTCAGCCATTTCTGCAGAATTCAACACTGATCCACCCTTATTCTCTCACCCACTCTTAAGACAGTTCCTCAGAGGGGCTAAGAATATAAGACCACCAAGGAAACAACCAATGCCAGCCTGGGATCTTAATTACATTCTAGAAAAATTAACATTGCCTCCCTTTGAACCAGCTGCCTCAACAGATTTGCAATATTTGTCCTGGAAAACAGCCTTCCTTCTGGCCATTACCTCAGCTCATAGGGTTTCGGAACTACAAGCCCTCATGGCTGTGCAGCCCTTTCTCATCTTCCATCAGGACAGGGTTTCCCTTCGAACCAACCCGTCATTTATGCCTAAAGTGGTATCCAGGGTAGCTTTAAATCAAGCCATACACTTACCTACCTTTTACCCCAATCCTCAAAACAAAGGGGAAAGGCTGCTACACTCCTTAGACATCCATAGACAGCTACGTTATTATTTGGACAGAACAAAGCCTTTCAGGAAATCAGAACAACTTTTTGTGTCCTATGCTGTAGGAGCTCAAGGGAAGCCTACCACCCTGTGCGTAGCTTTGGGATTCTACCCATCTGTGATTACTGCAGCTGTATGCACGATGAACATAGTACAGTTTTGTACCTACCATAAATGTAGATTTTTGAGTGCTAATACAGCTGCAGAACAGTTTTCCCTTCCTCCTTCTCCTCTTGGTAAAGGCCTAGGGCCTAACCCCTCTTCATACAACCTGATTGGGTTATCCTTCTATGGTATATTTGCTTGCAACTACTGATTTTTGATTATATTGTATTGCATGTATATAAATATAATTTATGTATTGCCTTCCTTCTGGGGGCACCTGACATCTGGGGCAAGAAAGACTGAAGAAAATGGCGTCGGCTGTATCTTATATACCCCTGCCTCACTGAGGTCAGGAAAGAAAGCGACAACAACCGACGCCAGACATAGACTTTGGAATTCGGCCGACCGAGGACCCGCCTGACGGCAGAAAACCCATCTGTGATTACTGCAGCTGTATTAGCACTCGAACATCTACATTTATGGTAGGTACAAAACTGTACTTTTCTTAAGAAGCTTTCATGTTGTTGAAGTAGGGACATTTAAAAGTTTCACAATTTCAGTGGTTGCATTGCAGTGAATTTTAGGTCAGCTTGTTAGGTTTTGGGGGAGAGATCCTAGCAGATGTTACTGAATTGGGGAGAGAGAATTCAGTGACTACCACATTAGAGACTGCAGAGGAAGACAGAATTGGTTCTGCATCTTTATCTTGAGATAGTAGGGAGATTTCTTAGAACTCCACTTCATGTTGGTGTTGTGCTTGTACTGATCTTTTTGTTGTGTGCTTGTTTTTATTTTTGAGGAATTTGACCTTGTTGCATAGTTGCTTGCAAAGGGTGTTGGCAGAGTAAACTTGTTTACCCAGCTGGCTCTTCTCTGTACCTCTGCTTCGAAACAGTTCTTACTTGTGCTTGCTTCAAAAGACCTAGAACAGGTATAGAAGATATATCCTCTCACTGCTACCTCAAAATGTCATTTTCAATAATTAATTATTTTCCTTTCTTGTAGACTTAGAACCTACCCCAAGGCATGCCACTAGATTTTTTTCTGTCTCAGTTTTCTTGTAGGACTGTGGATTGAGGAACAGCCTAGATTTGCATAATGTTAGAGCTGGCATCTGGTATAGATTTCTACTTAGAAATTCATCAGTCTTGTCTTGAGTCTCATGTCTTAGTTCTGCTGGTGCTCTTGGTTCAAGATTTGTTTCGAGGATTTCTTGTAAGTGTAAGGGTTTTGTAACGGCATTTTGATGAACACTACAGCTTTACTGAGTTTAGCAAATTGGAAAACGAGGCAGCATAGAGGTGCAGGTGTTATCATTCATACTTCACAGTACTTGTGTGGTATTTGCATGATCTCACACACACACAGATATATATATATATATATATATATATATATATATATATATATATATATATATATATATATATATATATATATATATATGTATATGTATATATTTACAATTAGAATCTTGAAGTGGATTTGGTGAACGAAACGAAGTCTGGAGGTCCAACGGTGACAATGTTGAACTCCGATATTGTCGAAGTACAAATCTTGCCCCTATCTCAATCCATGTTAAAACTTGTCCCAAAATTGCATTCGAAGAGTTCGAGGCTGTCAGTTATCACGGACGTGGGTTCATGATATAAGACCGAGTCCACTTCCAGATTCTAATAGTAAACCTATATGTATATATGTATATATATATATATATATATATATATATATATATATATGAACACACACACACAGACACACACATATACATATGTGTGTGTGTGTGTGTGTGTGTGTGTGTGTGTGTGTGTGTGTGTGTGTGTGTGTGTGTGTGTGTGTGTGTGTGTGTGTGTGTGTAAAATAAAAAAAAAATGAAAGAAAAGCCTGGCCAATGTAGGGTATTCACTGTGTGATACCTTAAACCTCCTGTAACGGAGGCCCGTTAATATATGCAAATGACCTCTTAAGGACATACAGTATTTCAGCTGCATGGCTTCTGCCCATGACTTGATACTTTAATTATTTATGGGTATTTTAAGGCCAATAAAGCCAGACCTAACTGTGGGCATTCATGTTTCACCTTTTTAATGACCTCATCAACGTAGCATAAGTAGATTGTTTGGCTATAGTTTAGAAACACAGGGCTTTAAACTCAGCTGATGCCCATAAACATAAAGGTGTAGTGAAGGCCCGTGGGATATATGCAGATAATGGAGACCCATGGGTTATATGCAAAATATGTAGATAGATAGATAGATAGATAGATAGATAGATAGATAGATAGATAGATGGATAGATAGATAGGTATTTGCCCATATCTGTTTTCCCCCACATTCTGAAAATATGCTAATATACTGGCAGGTTGACTGGTAATGTCAAACTGAATGTAGGTTTGCATGCAAACTTGAGTGGTCTAGTTCTTATGCCTGTTGCTTGCCAAGATAAGCTTCAGAGCCACACGACCCTGAACTGAATGAAGCAGTCATAAGACTATTGATGGATGGATGGATGGCTGTACAAAGAAACAAAGAAAAAATGATAAAGTAAGAAAGATTAGATGAGTTTTATGTACATTGTTTATGCAACACCATTTTAAAACTATATGGTAAAATACATTTTCTTCTTATCATAGTTGACCCAACCCAATCAAGACTATTGTAATAGTTAAAGTACTGCCACTAAGAACAACACTCAGATCTCCAATTTTTTGCCTTTAGGTTTAGAGGAAGTAAGAAAGATGAGATACTTGGAATCGCTCATAATAGATTGATCCGAATAGACATGACTACTGGAGACCCCATAGTAACTTGGAGATTCTCCAACATGAAACAGTGGAATGTCAACTGGGAAATAAGCCAGGTATAGCTAAACTCTTAAAAAAGGTATTAATTCTGTGGCCTTATTTTCTTTTTGTTAATGCAGTAGACTAGTAAACTGCAATAAAACTATCCCTCCTAAGCTCAAAAGAACTTTTATGACTGTAATTCTGCTATTGAAAAGTTTATGTTTTGTATTTGATATTTTTTTCAGGATGCCTTTAATGGATTTTCTCATGAAACATCAATTACTCAAAAGAACAACTGAAAAAAGAGCAATCTTTTAAGATAGAAACACTGAACTTTAAAAACCCAAAATGCATCTGTACCCCCACACCCTTGCTTAACTATACATGAAAGGGGAAAGGGTGGAAGCGGCTACTTTAATTGGCTCTACTTGATTTGAATACATTTAAAACCCAGAGTTTTTTAAAGATCTGAGGAAGGGCAAGTCCCAAAAGCACTCATCTTTTAATAAACTTGATTTTTATGCCTTGGACTATGGTTATATATATACATATATATATATATATATATATATATATATATATATATATATATATATATATATATATATATATATATATATATATATATATATATATATCAACTCGGGTCTATATTAGATCAGTGAAAAATATTTTCAGCGAACAGCTCTTTGCGGAACGCTCATTGTTTAAATCTTGCTCAGTTGAACAGCCGTTTCAGCGAATTTTTTTTCTAGCGGAAAAAATCGCTTGACCATCATCAGGAATTTGCCCTTTTCCCCACTGTAGTGCGATCTCGAAGTTAATATATTTAGTTAGGTTGGGTATGGGGGGCACAGTCCCCCCCTCACATTGCGGGGTGTGGGGGACGAAGCCCTCACTTTAGAGGGTTTTAAATGTTGTGAAGTTTTACACTGGCCAATCGTTTTTTTCCCTAGGAAAAATTTTGCTGAAACGGCCGTTCAATGGAGTAAGGTTTCAACAATGAGTGTTCCGCAAAGAGCCATTTGCTGATAAGGTTTTTTGCTGATCTAATATAGACCCTACCAACTCTGAGATCACACAGCATTGGGGAAAAGGCAAATTCACTGACTCAGCTGTATCAATATATCACACAAAAAGATGCTGGAAAGCTGAAAACCAAAAGAAAAAAGAATGTTCCCTCTTTGAGTATTCCCTCTTACCGATTGCACCCCTTCAGTGTACATCTTCATCAGAGTGACAATATCCAAAATGGCTGTAAGTGCAGAAAACCAGAGTTGTTATTGTCCATGTTAAGAAAAAAATGGAGTACTTTTTCCTGAAACTCCCTCACATCCCAATTTCAACTATTGTGTGACACATGCCTTTTTGTGGTTTTATTCTCGCAGCTCTAGTCCAGTCATCAGAAATGGGAGGGGGTTGTGCGTCATTACTCTTTACATTACCACAATTAACACTTTGTCAGTAAATTAGTGTCAGGTAACCTAGTTTAATTATACTAATCAAGTAACCTGTTTTAATTGCAGTACATAAATAAATGCCTAATCCTTTTGAAAAGCAGCCCGAGCTATTGAGTTCCAAGAATTCATACAAAAATCCATACAAAAACCTGAAAACAGTATGGCATAACCAACTTTCTGTTCTGTGTTCAAGACATCACTGAAAAACTTGATTTTCTCCCAAAATAATGACAGTTGCAGGAAGGTTATTTTTAGCTGATATTATCATTGAAGCAACCCCATTTTGAATATAATGTAACATTTTGTCCACATGTAATGGGAAGTTAGTGAAACTGCACCCTTCCTAAGTAAATTTCATCTGCATCTTTTGTTGCATGCCTGTATGGCCTTATTTATTTAGGATAAAGATATAATGTTAAGTTGTCAATCTCGCCTTCATTCTTGCTGGATGGGTTCGGAGCCGATCCTCGGCTCCGACTCGGCCAATACTAAAGCTCAAGAGCTATTTTTACCGGCTCGAGGCTCCCCTATATCCCACAATGCTAGGCGGTAAATACCCAGATCTCGTTTGCCGCTTTAGCTGCGAGGTGCTTGTTTCTACCGGCTCTGCAGGTTAGTGACCTTTTATAGTTGTCAAACTCTAAAATCCCCTTATTTTCTTTAGTATAGTTTTCAAAAATAGTCTTTTAGTTATTTATTCCTAGTTTCATTCGGGTTCCCCTAATTGTTTTTCCCGTTTATCCACTGTTAATTTCCTTAGGCCTTCAGGCCCTCCTCACTTCTCCCCTTAGTCATACTTTATTGTATGAGTGATTGGGTTAGTTTTTCCCTTTCTTTAAAGGTATGTCTGTGTGTGTGTCTGTGTTTTAGAGCCACTTTAGGATGTTTAAAGACTCCAAGGTCTCAGGCTTCAAGAAGTGTGACTTGTGCTGTCAGAAAATGTCTCTGACAGACGGTCACACTTTGCACCTGCAGGACTCTTGCTCTGTCTGCCACGCTTTCAGTCCAAGAGTCCTGCAGGAACGCAAAAATAAACTTATACTTCGAGGGTTATTAAAGCCAGAAGGCTCCCTGACCCAGACCGCGTCAGGAAAACCTTCTAAGCCTTCCAAGGCATCGGCTCCAGCTTCGGAGCCATCCGCTGGTGGCTCTAAGGTTGCTTCGACATCAACTCTGTCTGGAGCCAATGTTTCGAAGACTAAAACTGTTACCTCGGCTCCAGCTGGAGCCGAGAGGTCCGACGCTCAAACGGCTCCGATAGTTTTGTCGGAGCCATCTACTAGGAAGAGGTCGAGATCCCCATCCATTGGCTCTATCCACTCGGCCCCGGGATCTCCACTCTTATCAGAGAGGAGCCATAGGTCACACTCCTCTCGGTCCTCTAGACTGTCCGACCACTACTTAGAGAGGGTGGTGAGCAGACTTCTCAAGTCCCAGGCACTGGCCCAAATACTGCATAGCCCTACCCAACGGTCAGTGGCTATACCTATCCCTTCCTCAGTTCCTCCTCCGATTCCCATGAGTTCGGAGCCGGAGCTTCTGGGAGCCATGACTGTCGGTGCGTCGTAGCCGATACTTCCACTTTCGGCTCTGTCATCGGCTCTGATCTCCTCCTTGGAGGGATCTGGGCACCGGGCTTCCCTCGTCGGCTCCGAGGGGGCGAGTGGCATCGGACCCTTGTCCGAGCCCGTTCTCCCTCTCGGAGCTTCGGCACTGGTGAGCTCGGCCCCGACATCGGCCTTGGAGCCGTCCCTTTCGGTGCCGGGAGGAGTCCTTGTCTCTTCGGAGCGGGGATCTTCCGCCCCGCCTGATCGGGGCGCCTTCGAGGTCATGCGGAGCGTGCTAGACCCGGTGTCTGCTCCACGGTCGGCTCCCTCAGCTCCTCCCTCTACAGTGCCTGTGATGGTCTCTACCCACCCTCTCGTCCCAGACCGTAGAGAGCCAACGTCTCAAGTTTCCCCACTGGGAATATCCTCCTTTTCCGAGGCTTCTCCTGATCCTTCAGGGGAACCACCTCGGAAGAAACTATGCAAGAGGAAGCATATTGACTCCCCCGAGTCTATCACCTCGGATACCGACTTGTATGAGTCGGAAGGGTCCCCACGGTCCTCCTCTGAGGATGTCTCCTTTTCAGACATCCTTGAGATCCTTAGACAGAGGGGGAACTGGTCCACCCTTAACCCTTCAGAGGACGAGTTGGTCTACCTTGAGGCTTTTGGCTGTCGCCCTTCTACCTCCTGGGTATCTCCTCCCTTTGACCCCCTCATGGATGTGGTGGCAAGGAAGGCGTGGACAGCCCCTGACACGGTGGAACCTACCCCACGAAGGCCGTCCAAGTTTATTACAGCTCCTAAGGACAAAGAATTCTTATCCAAGGGCGTCTCTGTTGATGCTATGGTGGTGGCCGCAGCCACTAAGAAGGAATTAGCCGATCCTTCGGTACCTATCCATCCTCCTAATAAGGAATCTAGGACTATGGATAGGTATGGTAAGCAGATGTTCTCCTCAGCGACCTTTGCTATGCGTTCGCTGAACTACTTGTGTCACTTCACCCGTCTTCAGAGAGATATGCTCAAGGAAATGGGTAATGCTTTACAGGATCCAACAACTGAGGGGTTTCGAGACAAAATGAACTCCCAGTTGGCAACCCTGAACTCAATCGTCAACTCCTCCATGCGACTTATTTCCTATGCGGCCGATGGTGCGAGTAGGGCCGCTGGCACAGGTGTAACTTTGCGACGTCACGCCTGGATGCGGCTTTGTAACTTTGCGGATCCTTTCAAGGCGTCCTTCACCAATTCCCTTTTTGATGGTTCAGGGTTGTTTGGACCTCAGGTGAAGGACACGTTGACTAGGTGCGAACAGGATAGCAAGACTCTCTCTGCCGTGGGAGTCCGGTTTTCTACCCCTTCTAGACCGTATCCCAAGGGTCAGAAGGGGGGAAAATGTGGTTCCGCAAACCACAGGGAGTCTCGCCTGATGCACCGAGTCAGTTCCCCTCTAGAGGCAGAGGGGGGAACAGTAATAGACGCCGCCCTAGGGGCAGAGGAGGTCCACAAAATCAAGGTAGCAGAGAGTCTCTCTCTGACAAACCTTTTCAGCATCCCTGAGGAGCTGCCCGACTGTTCACCTTCGGAGGCAGTCAGGGGAAGATTATCACTGTGTCCAGAAGCCTGGCTTTCTCTCACTCAAGACAAATGGGTACAGTCGATTATATCCGAGGGTTACAAAATTCCCTTTGTCCACATCCCATCTCAACCAAAAGGGCCCCTTCCAGACATTCCACCCGGTCTAAGGGAACAAGCAGCGCTAGAAATATCAAAGCTGCTGTCAAAAAGAGCTATCCAGCCAGTCCCGGCAGACCAGCAAGGATCCGGAATCTACTCCAAATTCTTTTTGGTTCCAAAAAAGACAGGGGACTGGAGACCGATATTGGATCTCAGCAGACTAAACAAGTCTGTAAACAAAACAAAATTCCGGATGGTCACGCTTCAGTCCATTCTGCCCTTCTTGGGTCAGGACAGTTGGATGTGCTCAATAGACCTTCAGGATGCGTACTATCATATCAAGATGCACAGACGCTCCAGAAGGTTCCTCCGCTTCTGGCTGGGAGCCAGTCACTATCAGTTCAGGGCCCTGCCCTTTGGTCTCACTACAGCCCCCTGAGTGTTCACCAAATGCATGGCAGTGGTCACAGCTCATCTGAGATGACAAGGATTCCAGGTGTTTCCATATTTAGGCGACTGGCTCCTTACCGCTACCACCAGGTGTCAACTTCTCATATCCAGAGACTACACCATTCATACTTGTCAAGCTCTAGGCATTTCCATAAATTTCGAAAAATCTGCCTTGTTGCCTTGTCAGGCTATTACCTTTATAGGCGCCACCTTAGACACAATTCATCTTTCCGCGAAGCTAACAGAGCAAAGAGTATCAGATATCCGCAAACATGTTCACATTCTTCTTCAGTGCGACAGGATCAAAGCCAAGTTTGTCTTGAAGGTTTTAGGTCTCATGGCAGCTGCCATTACACTTCTTCGCCTAGCCCGCTTTCACATGCGGATCCTCCAGTGGATGCTGCTTTCTCAGTGGTCCTTCCAACATCTCCCAATGTCTCACAGTATTCTGCTGACCCAATCATGCAAGAAGCATCTATCTTGGTGGACGACCTCCCCTCAAGTTCTTCAGGGCAGATCCTTCGCCCCCCCCCCAGTTGCCACGGTGACAACGGACGCCTCCCTGATCGGGTAGGGGGGCATTGTCAGGGCAGGATGGTCCAGGGCACATGGCAACCTTTCGAAAGCCATTTGCACATAAATGTCCTGGAGATGAGAGCAGTACTTTTAGCATTGCAAGCCCTTCAGCACTCTCTTCCCACCGGGACTATTGCAATTCAGACAGACAATATGTCTGTAGTATGGTACATCAACAAACAGGGCGGAACCAAGTCTTATCCCTTATGTCGAGAGGCACTCAGACTTTGGCAGTGGGCGATCTCATCTCAGTGGTTTCTGATAGCAACGCACATCCCCGGGAAGTCCAACGTGATAGCGGACAAGTTGAGTAGGGCCATACTCACGCCACACGAGTGGTCTCTCAAACAGTCAGTGCTGGAAGAAATTTTTCAGAGATGGGGCCGACCTTGCTGCGATCTTTTTGCTACTCCCCAAAACAGCAAGTGTCACGATTTCTTCACCCTCTTTTCCCTACCAGGTCAACCCGCCAGGGACGCTCTAGTCCACGATTGGCCCCAGGGACTTCTGTACGCCTTTCCCCCCTTTCCACTGATCTCTCAAGTAATTCAGAAAGCTACCACATTGAGAGTCGACATGATCCTCATTGCCCCTTACTGGCCTCGTCAGATATGGTTTCCGTTCCTTCACCGGTTTCTGCTGGAGCAGCCTTGACATCTGGATCCACTGCCAGATCTTTTGACCCATCAATCGGGTCAGCTGCACCACTCCCTCCTATCTCTCAACCTCACAGCTTGGTTGCTCCGCTTCCTACCCTAGCCAGGCTTCCTTTAATTTCCCATTCGGTCCGTAACACCCTTATAAGAAGGATTTACAATAGCAAGTGGAAACGTTTTTCCTTCTGGGCAGCAACTAATAACATAGACCCTTTCACTGCACCTATCCAGTCTATACTAGACTTCCTGGTAGAACTTTTTCACTCAGGTTCTTCTTCGTCTACTATTAGAGTACAATTGGCAGCTATATCTAATTTCCATGTAGGCTTTTCAGACTCCAGCATCATGTCTCATAAACTTTACAAAGCCTTTCTAAAAGGTATCTTTTTGCTCAAGCCCCCAATTAGAGACCCCCCACCTCAGTGGGACTTAAATTTCGTTCTAGCCTCCTTGATTCTCCACCCCCCCCCCCTTCGAACCGGCCACTTCCTGCTCTCTGAAATTGCTTTCATGGAAAACCCTTTTTCTAGTAGCCATAACATCAGCTAGACGGGTATCTGAACTTCATGCTCTTTGCAGTCGTCCTCCATACTTATTTTTCCACAATTACAGGGTGTCCCTTCGGACCAACCCTTCCTTTTTACCCAAGGTTTCTTCTGAGGCGAATCTGAATCAGACAATCGACCTTCCAGTTTTCTTCCCTAATTATTCCAACAAGGCAGAACAAAAGTTACATTTCCTAGATGTTCATCGCCAGCTTCGTTATTATTTGGATAGGACTAAGCAGTTTAGGAAGTCTAACCAGCTATTCCTATCTTATGCGGAAGGGAAGATGGGCCTTCCAGTTTCCAAAGTGTCCCTTTCGAGATGGCTGGCCTCTGTAATTTCCTTCATTTATGAACTCAGACACCAAAACCTACCATCATGACCTAGAGCTCATTCAACCAGAGCGTTAGCTACGTCAGTAGCCTTTCAAGACAGACTGCCCATAGATTCCATCTGTCAAGCAGCTACATGGGCTTCTCCTCATACCTTTATCTCACATTATAAATTGGATATGGCCTCCAGAAACCGGGCTAACTTTGGTTCCACCATGCTCAAGAGTCTGTTCCGATGAGCCACCCAGGATAAGGGTGCTAGGGACGCGGTCCCATCCAGCAAGAATGAAGGCGAGATTGACAACTTAACATTGAGAAGTTATGTACCTACCGTAACGTTCCATGTTAGTTGTCTTCTTCTCGCCTTCTTTCTTGCGTCCCACCCTCCATTCCCCCTAGCCTGGACAGACCGAGAGGATCCTTGGGATCTTTTATCTTCCACAGCGTCAAGCACCTCTATTGCCCCTGATTGATAGTTATACAGGTAGTTTCTATGGAGGTGGATTTCATTTTTCTCTGTCTCTAGGAGACCAGCACTGCTATACTTTTAGCTATCAAACGAGATCTGGGTATTTACCGCCTAGCATTGTGGGATATAGGGGAGCCTCGAGCCGGTAAAAATAGCTCTCGAGCTTTAGTATTGACCGAGTCGGAGCTGAGGATCGGCTCCGAACCCATCCAGCAAAAAGGAAGGTGAGAAGAAAACTAACATGGAACGTTATGGTAGGTACATAACTTCTCATTTTTGCCTAATTATTTCGATCTCCCACTCATTGACCACAGGAAGTGCTGTTTACCATTTACCCATGTTGATCATTCATTCATTTCCTCTGATGTCCAGAGCTGGTCAGTGGCATGTAGCTAGTCCACTCATATGTAAAATGAAATCTTTTTAATTCTAACATATCCCCTCCTCCTTGAGCTTGATCTTCATAAACATCAAAATGGTTGTGAGCATTTATTTCCAGGTTTGTACCCATCACATGTCCCCTGTTTACCTGGGACATCTGACCTACTGACAGGCTTGGTGAACTCCTCATACTGTTTTCCAGAAAAGTATCAGCAGCTCATTTAGTAATCAGATCTTGGCCACAAATGTAAAAAAAAAAATGTATATATATATATATATATATATATATATATATATATATATATATATACTCATATACTCTTTCGTTGAAGGTTGTGCGTCAGGGCTGGTAACTCGGTACGTAAAAATCCACTACCAAACATTAGCGGACCAGAGTTCCGCTATGGCGACCCCTAACCGGGATAAGCCGAAAGACACAACAACTCTTCCTCTATAGCGTTATGCCAGTGATAAGATAAATTGTCAGTAATTTATTTTCTCAATAAGTACTTCACTTGGCCTTTTAAGAGACTGGAGAAAATGCATGGTGCCATTTTCTTCCTTATTATGCTTATCCAGCAAATATTATATAGACAAGAAAAAGTAATCTGATGGCAGCAGTCCACCGCAGAGAAGTACTATTGGGACTTCCTTTGCTGCATTGTTGGCCATGCTTTTTTTTCTCAGCTTCTGTGCTTGTCACATGCACTTCCTCCTGGCATGCAGCAGTGAACTAGGAAAGTGCACCAACTCTGTGTGTACCCCCACCCTCCAGACCTTCCTGTCACTTTCGCAGTTTAGATTTTGATCCTGATGCTTGTCATGGAAGTTCCTGCATTCTAACAACAAACAGATCAAGCCACTGAAGTGTTCTTGTGACCATTAGATTATGATCCAAGACATACTCTAACATTGCCTCTAATGTCTGATTGAATAGCCCAGTGTAAAGCACTGCCATAAGTGCCAGAATTTAATCTGAGATTCCTAAAGACACTGCAGGTAGAAGCTCCAGGCCTATTTTACATATGATAACAGCTGAGAGTGTCCAGCTGTGGCATCAGCAGGAAGGATTTTCATGAAAAATCCCAGGCCACTGCTGGAGCACCCCGAGAAGGCAAGGGCTATGGAGAGCACACATTGTCACACCCTCCTTGAAGAACGTCCTTCCCATGTTAGCCTCATTGTGTGTGTGTGTGTGTGTGTGTGTGTGTGTGTGTGTGTGTGTGTGTGTGTGTCTGTGTGTGTGTGTGTTGTCAGCTGTCATTCAACTAGTGTTTGCTTAAATTTCGCTCCATACTCCAGTTTGATTTATGATGGGGGCTTGAGAAACCCATACACAACAGCAGTCATCTTGAGTAGTGCATTACAGAGTGTAAGCTGTACCCATCATTTGGTTGAGCAGTAGAGCATAATCATGACTATTCTGTATCTGAGGAGTGGTCCCTTGAGTCCCTAAAAGATGCTCAGTTGACATGTTCAGGACTAAGAATTCTTCTGTTTCTGTGGCTCCATCAGGATTTGATGGTCAAAGGTGAGAAGGCTCCACAATGACATCTTATGCTAACGATCACAGGTAAGGCCCTCAGTCTTGGGTAGTTGTTTAATGCCTGCCAGGATATTTTCACAAAAATATGAGAGTATAGCCTTAGGGAGCATAGGTGTCTTACTTTCCCCTGACTATTTTGGCCAGGTACATACCCAAGTCCTTACGTCTCATCACAACAGTGCTCATGCTTTGCATATTTAGCCCTGCAAATGTCAAGTGGACACTTGCCTGCCATTTCGGAGCTTAGATTAGGAGGTGATCTACTTCAGCCACTGCTTTCTAGGAAGGGGTCTCGGCCGTTCTTGGGACTCTTACCACAAGGTGAATAAAGATAGCAAGACTCTTCTAAACCTCTCCTTAGCTGACCCCTCCTTTGGGAAAACACTCAGGGTCATGAAGTCCATCATGGTGTAGCCTGTGGCAACCTTTCCTTTTTCTGCAAAATGTATAATTCAGTACCTGGAGAAAGAGGTAGAGGCTTGAGTCATCCCTGCTATGGAGGGTATGCTCAGGAATGATACCTTTGCAGCCTCAAAACATCCAAACACCCTCTTCTTTAAAGAAGCTAGATGCACCCTACAAACCCCCAGCTGAGTGGAGTGCTTTCCTTTTTAAGCATCCCAGATTTTATGTCTAACTAATATCTGTGTTGCAGCATAAATTCCCAGACACCACAACATTTATTTATCTTAAATCCTGACAAGGAAGGCAAAACCACTAAATGAATCATCCAGCAGTTCAACAACATGATGTACCACAATGAAAAAAAATGTATCAGTGATGCAATATTCAGCCCAATTTTCTTAAAAAATGGAAGAATATCAGTTGTACACTTTTGGTGCTACATAGCACCTTTATCAAGAAATTTGAAACATGGGGCAGGGTGAATAAGCAGGTGTTAACATTTCTCTTCTATGTTGTCGCACAGATCCATAAATTCTGTATCAGTACAAGTGTCAGGCCTTCCTAGCAGATAAAACACTGGAAAAACGTTCAGCTTTTCATGATTCAGGAGCCAAGAAAGTGCAGGTATTTATTCAGCTTTTACATCGGGCTTCAATGTGTCCCATTCTATTTTTGATTGAGATCCTGCAATTTCTAGGAATGCAGGTTTAGAGATGTGCCTATACAGGATAACATGACTTAAACTCTCCTCCTTTAAGAATGAGCTTAAGCCAGCAATCCTGCATGGCTTATACTAGTGAAGATTGTCTTTGGACTGGCCTCCAGGACATAGCTGAGCATCTCCAAAGGAAAACAAACTGTTAACACAGTGCAGGGCTTCTATAATCAGCCCCAGCTGCCACAGGCTTTTACATGGTAAGTCAAACTTCAGAGAGGAAGAAACCCCTTTGCATTTTGAGGAGTGTTTCTAAACATCAGGCAGCATTGCCAACCCTAACAAAGAGCCACTCAATGTGGTCACCACACTGGCCTAACAGTTTTTTGAGTCTGTCCCAATTTGGAGAGCCATCCTGAAATATTAGCAGGCTTTGGATGGTGTCATTGGTGGCTGAGCTTAAGATAGTTGCAGTATAATTTGTCATAGACTGGATTTTTGTGCACACTTTGCTCCACTGTCTGTTGATCATCAGCCCACTTCCTGGCCATTCATCTTATTTGTTCCCCATGTCTGGGGCCATCCTTCAGACAGCCTTCTGTCATACTTCGATAGTACTAGTACAGTCATACAAAGGGATAAGCTTGCTGATTGTCATTCACCTCTGCAAGTGATATTGCCTGCAAGAAGGCCCCCATCCCTGAAGCATATGAAGTGTTTTTTTCAGTCTCCACCAGGGAAACTGCACTTTTCCTATGTGCTCCCAAAGCACCCAAACCTTCCCCTCCCTCAGGGAGATAAGAAAGCCATTACCCTTTATTCCTATTCCTCTCTGTCTGGCACCTCTAGTGCCAGAGCTACAGATCAAATCTCACCTGCCTGGGTCTCCCTCCCTTTGTCCCATAGAACTAGCCTATGGATATGAATTAACTGCAAGTAGATGTCTGGCATTCTGGACTGACCTCCACAGTTTTTGGACATTCCCTAAATAGACTAGTCCATTCTCCAAGCCATGGATGTCAGCAGGATGCTAGGCACAAAAAAGAGAGCAGCCTGCTCAATGTTTAATTGTTTTTGCCACATCACTGCACTCAGTAGTCCATTGGTCTCACCTAGGTGACTTTTAGAGTGATAAGTTTTGAAAACTGTTTTGTTTACTTATTTTTTTATTCTGTTGTGCACTGTACATTATTTCTCTTTGGTTTTTACTTGTGTGTTGTTGGAGGCTTTCCTAACCTGACATCTCTGGAAAACATTTCCAACAAGTGTACTTCTGATGAATACATCCCACTGAAGGGTTTTAATTTTCAGTACATCTTCTTGCCTAGAAGACCACTCAATTTCCTTTTGCAAAAGGTGCTCTTACTATAGAAAGTATTGTTTCACAGGGCTACAACAGAGTCTTTGTAATCCATCAAAAGCTCCCTTCCTTCAGTGGGGGGATCTCAGTTTACCTCTTCAGTGCAGATACCTTTTTCTCAATGATTTGAAAAAAAAAACAAATGTTTCATGCCACAGAAGAATGGAGAAGTCAAAAAATAGTTGCAAAGAATGCTGACACAGCATGTGTGGACTTAGAGATCCTGTCAATCCTGAAGATGCTTGAGAGAACTGAGTCCACACTTAGGTTCACAGCTAAGTACTAGGCAGTCAGTCTGCTGACCATTTCAAGCTTATCCAAAAAACATATTCAGAAATTCCCTCTAGCATCAAAGGAGGGCATGACAAGATAAACCAGGACGTGATTTGAGGCAGCCCATCCAATTATTTACGTTTTACCTTGAAGGTGGCAAGGGCGTTACTTAGCTTGAATGGTGGAAGTTTGTTCCAGAGGTGAGGAATACATTGGAATATGAATCTATCACACCAGCATGTCTTATTTACCTGCTGATGAAGGTTTAGTTCATTTAACTGAGTATTTGATGTACTATTAGTAGTGTGAAGGAATAGGAGATCAGACAGGGTTTGATCTTTTATGGCACAAAAGGCTAAACATAGAACTCCACAAAGGAGTCTGTAAGAGACTGAGTACAAAGAAAGGGCTGCTCTGATAACTAAGATTTTTGAGGCCAATGATCTTTTTAGTTATAAATCTCTGAGGTCTCTCAAGTTGTGTGATATGTTTAGATAAATATATGCCAAAATGGACATAATATTCAATAATGGGTCTGATAAGATGAGTAATTGGGAAATAAGACTTCTTTGGACCTAGTGGAGATGCGTTTGGAAATTAGATGGGCCAGATAAAAGGCTTTTCGTACTGTAGTAGAGGCATGATGGTCAAAGAGTACCCAGATCCCTTACAACAGTGTCTGATTTGATGGGTACTTCTCCTGTATGGTAAGTGAAACTGTTTTGTTTACCAAAAAGAACTACGCTACATTTTTTATATTTAATTTATTGTCTTTTCACCAACTGTTAACATTGTCTAAGCTTTGTTCGAGCAAAATTGTGAGAGTTGAAGATCAAATAACTAATTTACAGTCATCTGCAAACTTAGGAAGCTATAGGCTAGAAGTGCTGGCCTAAAGGTCTGAGAAGTATATGCCAAATAGGAGAGGCCCCAAAACTAAGCCCTGTGGTACAACACTGGTAACCGATTTGCTTTCAAAAGTGGCACCTACTTCTCTAACCACATGGGTTCTGTCAGACAACCAGTTAGCATCCATCGCAGACTATAAAGATTTATATTCAGATTTACAAATATGTCAATAATGCCTGCATAGGGAATAGTGTCAAAGGTCTTGACCAGGTATAGATATGCTGTATGCTCTGCATAACCACTATGCACTGTTTCAGTTACTTTTTCAAAAAAAATTAATGTGGTTAAAGAAGCAGGACCTTCCTTGATAAAGCCAATTTTATGAGCGTCCAGGGTTGAAAGATTTTCAATGTCTAGATTAATGAAATCTGAGATAATGCACTCCATAGTATTACATATGAAGCTAGAGAGACTAATGGGTCTGTAGCTACCAGGGTCCGTGTTAGGAACGCCCTTGTATAATGGCATTAAAGTAGCTGTTTTCCAGGCTTCAGGATTGTAACCAGTGGAGAAGTTTAGATTAGTGAGTTCAGATTAAAGAGTTTTTATGTATTTCTTATTTATTTTGACATTTGTTAATCGAGTTAGTCCAGCTGAGTGCAAGCCCATTTTCAGTGGAGGCCCCGGGAGAAGAGCTCCAAACAGACATATTGGCATACAGTAAATATTAATTAAACAAAAATCTAGTAAAGGACATGCAGTTGAGGATAAATCACAAGAACAATAAGCAAATTTTGAATACAGTTTGTTAGAATTAAAATAGATCCGAAAGTCTGAAAATATAATTTATTTGGGGTACAAAGCAGAGTCATACATGGCTTCCAGTGATATAGTGAGATAAGTTATTAAGATAAAGAAAGGGAAGGTCAGGAAATATAAGTGCAGTAGGACAAAAAGAGGGAGAGTCAAGGGAGAGAAGGGGCAACTACAGCAAGTAATATGTACTAGTATGTGTTGGATACAGAGAGAGGGGAAAGGTAAACATAGTAGGAGATATACTATAGAGTAAGAAGGAGTAGTAAGGGAGAAACTAGGAGAAGGGGAGGGGATTTACGATAATCGCGGGTAATAAAAGAGATGGAAAAAAGGGGGAGATATGTGGGGCTCTGGCAGCAGCAAATCCAGAAATTGAATAGATTGTCTTTTTTTTTTTTTTTGAAAATGTTGCTGTTGGTTATGGCTTGGATGCTTAGTGGAAGTATGTTCCAGACAAAGGCAAATGAGTAACTGTATGGAAGTTGGACAGTAGTTTTGTCAGGTTTATAAACCTCCAAAAGAAGTTGGTCTGAGCTTCTAAGAGTGCGCTTGGGAGTATAGTAGGTGAGGAAGGATGAGAGAGATGGGCATGAAATGGGTTTGTTAAGAATGGAGTGAGTAAGGAGTGTTTTGGAAAGCAATAGTTGTTGGGGGAATTCCAGCCAGTGCAAGTCTAGGAGAGAGAGAGAGAGAGAGGCAGTGGTGTGAGTTATAGGGTTGGTTGGCAGCGAACCTAGCAATTTTGGTATAAGTGATTTCTACCTTGGTTTTCAGTGAAGTTTGCAAGTTGGTTAAGATGGGAGGTGCATACAGTAGACTGGGAAGGAGGTAGCTATAGGCAAGAGAAAGTCTAGAGTCTTAAGATAGAAATGTTTTATTCCTATATAGTAAGCCCAGTTTTTGGTGTGTTTTTTTTATATAGCTTTGGATGTGTAGATCAAACTTTAATTGGTCATCATTAATGGTATCTAGGAGCTTTGTGTGAGTTTCAACCCTAATTGCTGTGTTATTAAGAGATGTGATAGTGAAAGTAGATTTGTGATGACTGAGGGATTTCGGCAGGAACAGGAAGAATTTTGTTTAATTAGGATTGAGTAGAAGTTGGTTTTTAGTTAACCATATTTTGACAGATATGAAGGAGTTTTGGGTTAAAGTTTGTAGGTCAGTGAGATTGTCTGAGGTGGAGATTATTGTGGAATCATCAGCATATTGAATGAGGGAGGAGTGAAGGCAGGAGATGTAGAGATAGTTTGTGAAGATGTTGAAAATGGAGCCCTGAGGTACACCCATTTGGACAGGGGAGGAAGGGTGAGGAGGAGAAAAGCCACTTGACTAACTGAAGTCTGTTGATAAGGTACCTGTAGAACCAGTTGAGAGTAGGGTTAGTCAGACTGAGGTCAGATAGTTTGCCCAGGAGTTTGATGTGAGATGCAATGCCAAAGGCTTTAGATAGGTCAAGGAATAGACAGGAGACCAGTTTGTTATTGTCATCTCTGGCTTTGGAGATGGCATATGTGAAATAAATTAGGGCTGCTGATGTGCTATGATGTGGGCGGAAGCCTTGTTGGGTATTAGTGAGAAGTTTTTCCTGGAAAAGATGGTCTAGGAGTTGCTTGTGTTTACATCGTTCACAAATTTTAGATAGGGAGATAGGATAGCTGTGGACCTGTAGTTGGAGTGGCCTCCTTTGTGAATAGGTATGATGTAGAATTTCTTCCAGATGGCAGGGACTGTGGAGTCTTGTTATGTATCTATTGATCAGTATAGAGATTTGGAAGGCTATGGAGGCAGCAGCAAGTTTTAAGAAGAGAGGAGAAAGATTATCAGCAGAGGGAGAGCAGGTCTTAAGTTTGCTGAATAGAGTTTTTATATAGACTGTGGAGACTGACTTAAATGAGAAGGAGGTATTGCGAATTGGTGGAGGGGGAGTGTAGAGGAGAGGTTAAAGGAGTTTTTTTTTTAAGTTAATTTTCTGAGTTTAATCAGGGTTTCAGAAAGGCCATGTTTGGCACTGGTAATCAGGCATCCTGGTATGTTGTCAGGGCCCATGGCTGAAGTATTCTTAGTTTTTGAGAGGGCTGAGAGAACTTGTTCTATTGTAATTAAAGGGGGTGGCTGGGATTTTGGCATCTTTGAAATGTGTCTATAACTGAGTGGAGTGAAGTTTGTGCCAGATTTGTTAAGTATGATATTAACTACTTCCTGTGGGTCAGAGAGTGTATGTAGTATTATTGTGGACTAGCTCTGAACACTATTGAGCATTAGTTTTTAACTTCCTGGCACGGTTAAAGAAAGATCTGCAATTTTGTTCTTTTGTTTTAGTGGCTATTTTAAGTTCATAATCAGCTTTGAGCATCATACTGGTTCCCTTAAGCTCTTTGTTAGTTTGCTTAAGTGTGCTTTTAAGGTAGGTAGAATGAGGCTTCTTATAAGCATTACGCAGTTTCTTTCTCTTGTTATATAATCTATTTATATAGGTATTCTACCACAAGGGTTTGTGTTTAAACTTCTCATTATATTTGTTTTTGGATATGGACTGCCTTATCAGTACAGCTTTTAAGTGTAAGTAGAAGTCAAAGTCATAGGTAGCAGGTTTGGCAATAGGATCCAGAGAAGGATTACAGCAGAACATATTTAAGTCATCAAGTAACTGAAGAAGATTTGCTTTTGAGAAGTCCCTAAATGCAGAGATATTTACAGGGGATGTATCACCGGTTTTAAAGGGAAAGGCCACCAAGTTATGGTCTGATTTAACAAATGCATGATAACCACTATGCACTGTTTCAGTTATTTTTTCAAATAAATTAATGAGGTTAAAGAAGCAGGACATATGAATCTGTGCAAGCAGCAGCCATATTTGTGAAGACTAGATCCAGGATATTGGGGCCCCCAGTAGGAGGCTTAACTATTTGTGTTAGAGAGTTATCATTTGTTATATCAAGGAAGCACTGCCAGCCATTGGCAGTGTAGGTCAGCCAGTTTATTGATGTATAGTTGAAGTCCCCCAATAAAAAGGTCTTGGGTTTAATGGCAATTTCAGCTAATATATTAAGATAGCTATTAAGCTATTGTTTTTATATACCTAGTATGAGCAACAAGTAACACTGCAGTATTGTCTTAAAGAATGCCAGTAGTAACAATACCACAACAAAGCACAAAAGTGCAGTATTATTTAAACGTAATACCACTACAGTCAGCAAGTCAAAAATGAACAGCAGTGCAGTGCCAACAAGGAGGAAAAATGCAATGCTTCTGGTAAGCCACTAGCTGATGCTTGTCTCACCAGCACTCTCAGCCGTTGACGCTGGAGGCTGAAAGTTATGCGGTGAGTTCATTGTCCTCCTAAGCCTCAGCTGATTGCGCAGATGTGTCACAGCTGGATGTTTGTTCACAGGTATACACCACTGACTAGGATATGGCATACTCTGAGAGAAGGAAGGCGCTTCCCACTGGATTTTCCTAGTATTTTTATTATGGAGCCAGTAGCCCCCAGGCAGCCATCTTTGATTTCAGCATTTGCATCAATAGTTTCCTACCGCAGGGATGTCCATCTCCCTGGCACCTGTCCAGGCCTTGTTTGACTGCAGTGCTTCATGGAATAATATGTGGTGGCATGATGAAGGGCTAATGTTTTCTTGCCCCCATTTGATGTGCTATCCATTTTTGGAGAATTGCTCCTGACATAGAGAAGGGAGTCTTTTGTTCAGAATTGTCTTTTGACTTAAGATGTCAGTGGAGATGATGATGACTAGGACCTCAGAATTGTACTCTGCCCTGGGTTGCAGTACTGATGAGGGTGAGTGTTTTCTAGAAGATGTCTTCCACAGCAAACCCCAGCTTAATGAAGGAACATTTTAAGTGGAAATGTAAAGACCTGCGAGCAACTAAGTCAGTGAACTTTCCCTGTTTTTCAAGACAACTGAAGATGCATGTGACACTGCTTTACTAGAGTCCGCTTCCCAATCCATGCTCCTAAGAAACCATAATGGTTTCATCATGTGGATGAGAAAACTATATACTTACATAAAATGCTGTTGCAAATTTCACTGCTTTTTCAGTTGATGCTTTTAAAGGGTTAAAACTGGCCCTAGCTAATAACATCTTACTGAATTATAAGGAAAGCAAGGTGCCAGACAGATTTAGCAAGATGATTTGCGCCTCAGCCAGTTCGGGCATTTGAGCCATTAACTGCCAAACACAGAGTTTGGTATCGGGGTATGCTGTTAGGCAGATGAAGAAGGTAGTAGATACCATGGAGGATGTCACCCTAAGATAAATGTTTCTAAAGCTTGTTCAAATGTCCTTAAAGGTTGGTCTAACAGATGTCATTAGGATGGCATATATGCATTAGCAAGAGCCGCTACCTCTGGCATGGTGATAAAGAAACATGCTTGGTTATATATACAGTCCCACCCACAGGATGTCAAGGGGTGAAACCTTAATATAATCCCTTTGCACAAATATCTTTTGTTTGACCTCCATTCCAATAAGTGTTTAAGAAGTTAAAGAAAAGTTACGGCGCTATCCAAAGAGTGAGGCATTTATTTCACTCCCCTATCTTATTTATGTGTTTGTGTTTATGTGTTGGTCTAGAGACTCCTTTTAGTCTTGACCCAGGCACAAAGGCATGTATATGTACAAAATGGACTGTATACAAGATAAGGTTTTACAAAGAACAGATTGTACAGACATTGAGGTTTACCTATACAGTAAGATAAACGTCTGTGTCTTAATGCTTGCAAAGCATGACAGTTTGTTTTGTATGTCTATGTGTAAATGGCTGAAGTTCAACAGTCACTTTTCTTTTCATGTTATGTTTTCTGACATAATTCATTCTTGTTTTCTAGTATTAAAATGCACCCTAATTTAATTTATTTGTGCGTCCAATGCAACATAAGATAATTCAATTCTGTGTAGACATTTTATGAATATTTTTTGAATTGATTCCCTCAATACACAGGACTTTTTTTTACAAGTTAGTGACCATTTTGTAGGAAGCAGACACTGATCAGTTTGGGCAGAAAAAGACCTTTGAAAATGATCCAGAGAGATGATGAGACAGCAGGATAGAGGAAGGAGCAATGGGCCTTCTGCTTGTCAAGATACTGCAACTTGGCCAGCTGTGCTTGCACAGATTGATAAAGCCGTGACCATTACCCAAGATACCCAACTTTGACTAGCGGCTCAGACATCTCTTTGAGCTGACATTGGGAGGAAAGGAATGATGAGTTCAAGCCTGCTGTTCTCTCCTGTAGGTGTGTGTGTTCTGCGTGCATACTCTGTGGTAGACTCAGACAGTAGAGACTGGGGATCACAAAGAGATGCTCTGTACAATCGGGCAGGGCTGTAATTATGTTGCATGCAGCAGCACAAACATAAGTCATATGGCACATTGTATGCCATCCCTTGGATACTATGGGCATGCACAATGGACTGCCAGGGCTAAATAAGAAACCCTGGAATGGCTGCCTGAGTGACAGATCCTGTAACAATCTCTCATTCACTGAGTAATAGAGGACTGATTGATAGTGGAGAACTTCATGGTCAGCTGGCAGCAAGTGGAAAGTCTCACCCAACTTATCCCAACCCCTGTTTTCTCTCTCCGCACTGTGAAAGATTTGCATAAAGAAATAATGATTATCTCTGACCACAGACACCTGGGTAAGGAAGCTAAACGGACCAGGATGCAAGATAGAAATCAGGACTTTCCAGCCCTTCGTGAGGATGTTTCATACAACCCCCGAACAAGTGTTACTGTCAAGTCCAGTAAAGAAACAGCTTCTGGTATCGTATGCCATAGAAAGAGCACCTCTGGGAAAGCGAGAGAGAGTATTTTTCAACAGTGTTCCTGTTCCCAAGAAAGGACAAATTATGAAGTCCTATCCCGGATCTATCAAAACTTAACAAATTCCTAGACCTAAGAAACTTCAAGATGCTACCTCTGCAGACCCTGGTCCCTCTTTTAGTGTCAGAACTCCTTATGATAGAGGTAGACATAAAGGATGCCCATTTTACATCCCCACTACAGGATATTCCTCACATTTCTAATGGATTGTAGAACATTAAACGTTCCCCTTCATGCTCTTCAGGCTGTCTACTCCACCAAAGGCATTTACCAAATGCTTAGGTGTAGTTTTTGCTCAGCTCAGACCCAAGGAGGTTACTATAGATACCCTTGCCTGGATGACAGTGGTCTTATCCAGGTCACTTCCCATCAAGAATTGTCCTGGGCCTTGGACTGCACAGTGTTCTGTCCAACAAACTTAAAGCTTTCCACCATTTACCAGGAATAAAGCTCATCTCATTCAAACAGGAAGACCTTCTTGGGAGCAATACTAGATTGTTCCTGTCTGGGGAAAAACTCCTTTCTAAAAACATCTACAAAGTCCAGACTGATAACCAAGGAAATATTTATGGCACTAGGCCTCTTTACACCCTCAGTCATTATGGTGGTCCTGGTACAGTTGCATATGAGAAAGAAATAAATGATAACTAAGGAATTTGTGGCATCAGCATCCCTTCCAGCAGATTTTGACAGTCATCCCAGCTGTTTGTAGACTGAAAGCCTTGGCGGTTATTCCAGCCCAGGACACCCAAATGTAGATGTGAGATGCATCAGAGTATGCCTTGAAAGAACATACAGGGTCATTAAAAGTACAGGGGTTTGGATGATCTGGCCTTCAACAAAGCATATAACATAAATATAATACAATAAGATACAATAATAATAATAAAAATAAATTAAAATATATACAAATATAACAAAGCAAACCAGGAGTTCGTAAGGCAGTTATGGACAGCACCATAGCTGTTTGATGCATAAACAAGGAGGGGCAACTGTACAGGCTGGCACTGATTACATGGAGACTGTCAGCCCAGAAAAGCCTCCTTCAGCATGCCTTTCAAATTACCTTGGGGTATAATGCATCAGTGGATCATCTAAAAAGGTTTTCCTCTGACTCTGAAGAGTGAATATTGTACTCACAAGTGTTCCATAGAATTACTCGTCTTTGGGGGCCCCAGAGGTGAATCTCTTCCTATCTCTTTGAATCACCAGGCACAGAAATTGGGTTCAGTTATCCATGCCTGCATGCCTGGATGCTATATGCTTTTTCACAGATCTAGAGGGTGAGACTAATGTATGCCTTTCACACTATCCTTCATCTTTCAAAAGTTTCTAGTGAAGGCAAGGGAAGACAAACTAAGTGTAATCCTCATGCCCCCCTTCTGGTCGAGGAACCTTTAGTTCCCTCCATTTCTTCAGCTGAAGAAGGAAAAGATAGCCACTCATTTTACCAACCACCAGGAAGGTACACTGAAACACTAAAATGTTAGGAATCTCAAGTTAGCTGCCTTGAGACATATATCCTTATCTGACACTGGGATCGTATCTCACCTTGCAATATGGCTAGTATCCATATTGCAAGAGAGTCACAGACCTACATCTAGAAGATCTTACTTGGGAAAGTTGGAAAAGTTCTCTTCATGGTGTACATTTTATCATATCACATCAGAGGCAGCCTTATTATAGTAGGTTGTTTACTACCTGGTCTTTTTGTATTATAAGAGCCAATCATATGTCTCTATTAAGATACACCTTTCTGCTTTTCCAGCATATTCAGCAGTAAAGGTATTCCTGAAAGAAATTCTGTACCCAAGAAACACCTCTATTAGAAAACTGTTCACTACACCATGGGACTTTACTGTTGTTATCGAGAAATTAATCTTGCCTCCCTTTGAACGATCCAGTTTCTGTTCTAAGAAATTCTTCTCTTAGAAGACTCTTAATTGTATGGGTTTTCTCATTCACCTGCAGAATATCTGAGGTGCAGGGGTGCGGGCTGTAGTGTTACCCGAACCTTACACAATTTTTCATCTTGCTGGAGTATTCCTTCTTTTATGCCAAGACTCAGATTGAGAAAAGTGAGAGACATCGTCTGCTTTGTATTTGACCCCCTAAGTGTTTGAGCTCATCAAGTGATGTGCTTATTTGAGGAACTAAGTCCTTGTACTATGAAATATCTGTTAATGTATATGTAAAGTATATTGATTTCTTAATTTTATTTTATAGTTAGAGGTTAAGCTATAGTCTTTCTCAGTTTTCAAGGTGTTAAAGAGAGCTTGTTTTAGGGTTCATCGTAAGAGTATTATCTGCAAAGGATGTAATAGCATTTTTAAACCTAAGGATGTCCATATGTTTTACACTTGAAAGATGTATGAAAGCGGGGTTCAAAACAGAATATAAGAAGATAAGATGTTAAGGGGGCATCCTTGTCTAGTTCCAGTTATGATCTCATTTGGAGGCGAAATATTCCCATTAATTGCTACAGAATTAGAAGCAGAGTCATAGAGGCCTCTGACTGCAGTAATATATTTATCAGAAATGTCCATTTTTTGAGCAGCTCTTAAAATAGCAGAACATGAAATCTGAAGCAAATGCATTTTTTGGTATATTCGATTTCTAAGTATGCTGCAAAATAAGCTCCCCCACAGCATGCATCCTTAGCAAGTCCATACTGAACCATTTCCTTTCTTTACGTGCCATAGCAAGACTCCCGTAACGGAGACCTATTCTCATCTTCTCAAGACTAAACAAATTCCTTACTGTAAAACAATCATAACATTACAGATCTTGATTCCATAGCTGTCAGCAAAGGCTGTCATGGTCACCCTGCATATGAAGTATACCTGTCTTTACATGCTCAGGGATCGCTGGAGATTCCACAGGTGCCTTGTAGGGACTCAGCACTTTGTTACCTCCTTATCCTTTGTGCTTTTCACTTGCTTCCAGTGTGTTCACCAAACACTTATTTTAGGTTTTGTCCATCTCTTTCTGAAGGTATCCCTATTTACCCTTATCTGCATGACTGCCTGATTCAGGCCCTCTCTCATGGAGAGATAGAAAGAGTCCTAGAATACTGTACCTTACTTCTATGCAATCTGGGCTTCTCTATAATTACCTGAAGCTGTGTCTCAGTCTTTCCCATAAGGAAGGCCATTAGTAGAGCAGTCCTGTAAACCAAGAAAAACAAGGTAACTGTTCCTCGGGAAAAGCTCTGTTTCCTGAATAAGTTCTTTTTGAAGGCAGCAGAAGGACCTGCATGACAACATGACACATTCTGAAAGTGTTAGTGTACATGCCAGCTTCTGTACTAACGTTTGTAAAACTAATATGAGGAAAATTCAGTGGAATCTGAAGAGTGTATGGAAACACATTCAGCAACAAAAAAGGTATTGCCTAGCATTCTGACCATCCCGAAGTTAATTTGGTGTGCAACCCACGTACTTGTGTTACTCCTGCTAGGAATGGCAAACCCTGACTACAGATGTGTCATACTTTGACATGGGAAACCCACACAGGAAAATTGAAGGTTCACTACAAGTAGGACTGCCAGGACAGGAACAAACTTAAACATAAAAAATGTGTGGGCTTTGCTGTATGTACTTCAGATTTTCAAGACACCTTTAAAGCCTGGAGTACTAATAATCATCATAGACAACACCACAATCATGTGGTCCATCAGTAAGCAGGAGGGTAGGATGCATTCTTATGAGCTCTGTGGACTATCCCCAATGGCCTGGTCTAGCCAGCCAACAAAACCTAATCCTGCAGGCCTTATACATGCCAGCAGTCCAGTAGAATCTCTCCTAACCAGCACAGGTGGAAGCTCAACCCTAAGAAGTTTTGCTGTGTGACTTTGCTTGTGAGGCTCCAGAGACAAACCTGTTTGGTTCCTTTCTGAAACATCATCTCAGGAAATTCTTTTCCTGGTACCCATGCTAAGAAGCCTTAGCAGTGAATACCTTTTCTACGGACTAAAAACAAGAAACTAATTATTTATACATTGTCCTCATTTCCCCTCCTCCTCTTCATATCCCTGCTCAGTGCACACAAAAAAAAAAAAAAAAAAAACAGATCTCAGCTCATCCTAATAGGCCACTTCTGTCTAGAGCAACTAGAGTGTTCCCTACTAGTACAGCCACACAGGGAGAAACCACTTATCCCTCTGACCCCCCTGCACATTATGACCCAAGGGGACCCCTGTACACCCAAATCTCAAAGAAAATATTGACTAACAATTTCGAGAACAAGATCTTGTCCCTATACTAAGACTGGTTTCCATCTGAGGTATTGCATAACTTAGATTGGGTCAGGAAATCCTAGCTGGTGAAATAGAAAAAATTGTTATCATGATCTGTAGCTCACGATATTCAGTCGAAGGCAGCCTCAGTACCACTAACTCTGAGTTACTTAATCTTATTTTAACCATGGATTGGTGTATACTTCTTTTAGCATACCTCTCTCAGCCACTTTGTCTTGCCTACACATACAGCCCCCTTTGACATCCAGCAAACTAGTGATTGCAAAAAAAGACAGTTGTCTGTCAAATCTAACCTGTTTCTAGATAGCATCTTTCTGTGGCCACTTCTGTGCTCCTTTTCTTATTTTGTCATTTCTCCAGAATGTCTTGAAAAATCTTATGGTCTCATATTTCACTAACCACAAAGGTTACCAGTTAAATTCATCTACCATTTCTGTAAAAGAAAGTACATTTAACCTTGTAGACATACCCTCATCTCACTTCTCTGGCATATCCTAGTAGGTTCTAATACGAGGAGTGTAATCCCTCTGATATGCATAATCATATAATTTCAGAAGTTGTTTTTATGTTTCTGGAGAAATGAAGAAACAAATAATATGCTGTGTTAAGCTATAGTAAGTTTAATTAGTATTTTTTCCATGTAAAACTGTAGTTATGAATCAAGCATCATGTAAATGTTTAGCATGTATAGCCTGAAAATGTGTGATTACTGTCAATTATGTGATTACTTTCAATGGAAACAATACAACTGTTTCACAAATGAATACACATTTTTTAGTATTTTCAGCTCAGCAAATTGCATCATCTAATTTTGACAGTAGCTTTTGGACTCTACCTCTATCCCCATTTATGATAATGCGGAAACCAGAAAATTATCGTCCAGATTTTAAACTAAAAGGTACATTCCAAAATGGTGGACTGCCTGTAAGCACACTGACTGTGCAGCTCCTGAAACCTTAAACTTTCATCTGACCTTAAGTCGGCACATCGCTCAAAGAAAATACTCTAAACATCAGAGGATTAAAACAGGAATACGAATACGAACTTTTTTCATCTATATTTTTGCCGGATTCCTTTCTTTTTGAATAAAAATACTACTTACTGGAAGCTGAGCCCTGAACCGCATGGTGTGGATTCTTCCAGATACACAGGCCTAAAACAAGAAAAATAAGGAAAAAGCATCTCTCAGAACAAGGTCTACTAAATTAAAACATCTTCTTTATTACCAAGCATCTAACTTTGGACACTAAATGGAGAACCATCCAGATCAAATGGAAACTTTAACCACGAAAACCAGACTATCTATGATTTTTATTTCTGAGAAGGACACCACTTCCAAAAGGCAAAAAACTAACAAGCTACAACAAGAAGCTGCTAAGATGGCTCTCAGATCAAAACAGGAACAATCTTTAATTTTGGAGGACCTTAAAAATGCACTGCAACCTTTACAAACAGAAGTGCAAGTTTTTTCACATAAACTAACTACATTTGGCTCTAGTCTGGACCAAATTATGCTTAAACTTGAACAGAATGAAGTCAAAGCTATGGACAATGAACTAAAAATAAATGAACTCAAGCAAAAGCTTCTGACCAGCAACAGCACTATTAAAGAATTACAACAAAAAATGGTAGACTTAGAAGCCAGTACAGTAACTTCATTATAAGAGGAATTCCAGAGACCTTTGAAAATGCACAACTCAGTCCAGTAATCAAAGAAATACTAAGCTCTCTTGAACAATAATGACCGGAATGACATAGTAATAGAAAGAGCCCATAGAGCTATAAACGGTGCACAAACAAATGAATTTCCAAGGCAAATATATATCGGACTGTTAAACTCAGCAAATGTTCAACAAATATTAACAGCATATAAAGCTAAGAAGAACTTTACATGGAGAGCACATAAAATCACTATAACTCAAGATCTCCCTTTTGAAATTAAGCAAAACCGTCAGAAACTTAGTAAATATTGTGCTTACCTTATAGAAAACAGGATTCGTTTTCAAATGAAATACCCTACTACCTTATTTTTCTATCACAAAGATGAAAAAATATCCCTTGAAACCCCTGAGGAGGCAAAATCCACTTTTCTGCATCTCTTCAAAGTTAGTCCAGCTTGAAATAACCCAATTCACATTCTCTGAAGCCAAAGAAAATGCTAGGAGAGTTTCAGCAAGGTATCCTGCATGTTTCTGTCTTAAATTAATCTAGAAACCAAACCTCCATTTTAATTTGCAGGCCTGGAGGTCCGTTTAGCGTTTCGGCGTTCCATTTCCCATAATCCTCTTCAAAACCAGGAAGTTTCTTGATCATTTCACCTTTCAACTCTGTGATGTCATCACTGACTTGTTTCCTGCCCCAATGCATTTCTGGGAACGGATTATATGCTAAAAACGGGTTGGGAAAGCTGGAAGAATGCTTAACTATTTTCTAACACAGTATTCCTTTTCTCATCAAAGGAACCTCATATTGATTATTTCAAGCCTCTAGACTGCTCTAAATGCCAAGAAGAAAGTTCTAGAAGAAGTTACCTGTCGTCTACAAAATCCAAGAAAAGAAAATGTTGTAACTGGCTTTAGTAACTTTGCTTTCCTTCCTGCACTATTGCAAGACCTTCTACTACACAGGATAACTAAAGGTACTGTTTGTTAGCAACTGCTTACACTTATGAATGAAGAAAAGCTCCCCTTTTCTAGGTGCATGCTTAAATGGCTCAAAGACGCTTTCCTTTATGTCACTGCAGCTGTCAAGAAATAGGAGTTTAATGGCATCTGGAACAAAGGGTTTCAAATATCCTGTCATGTCTTAAACACTTCTCAATGATTATAATTGTGGATGTCCTTCAAGAATGCAACTGCAGTTATAACATGTGGGTTGTCCTGCCTCAGGCAGCCCTCGGTCGGCCGGATTCCAAAGTCTGGGTCCGACGTCCGCTGATGTCGCATTTCTCTCCAACATCAGAGCGGCTGGAGTACATAAGCATCAGCCGACGCCATTTTCTTCAGTCTTTCTTGCCGCGCGGTGCCCGAAGCAGAAGCAGTTCGCAAGTGCCGGTTGGTCAGCTCCTGTATTCTACGATACCGAAGTCATCAAAAAAGCTAAGTACCCCGTTGGGGACCTTTTCTTGCCTCAGCCAATGTCAGAAATTACTGAAAAAGTTAACAATTGTCTTTCTTGTGGTAAACAAATACCTCATAAGGATTTCCACTCTTACTGTCTCCCTTGCCTGGGCCCAGACCACGACGTCTCGGCCTGTGTAGCCTGTGCTCGCTTCAACAAGCGCACTATCAGGCGCCGGGCGGAGTTCGCTGAAGATTTTTTCGGCGATAATTTTGCTTACACCATGCCGTCGGATCTTCCGACATCTCAAACTCCCAAAAAGCGAAAAGACCGGGACCGACATCCTCGTCCCGCGTCTACCACCGACTCCACGCCAAAACATACCGCGAGTGCTCCGGTTACCTCTGAGACGGTCTCTCCACCGCTCCGAACCGAAGACACCGCATTGCCGACGACTCCGATTCCAGACATTACTCCGACGCCAGTTATAGATTTTCCTCCGGATACCGAAACCGAGGAAATGCCCGAGACCATTGCTGTAGACAAGGTCACTCCTGCACGTGGAGCTGCCAGGCCCCCTATGGCCATGTCTATTAAGGCCTACACTAGGGCTAAGGCAGCCAGCAAAACAAAGCATATTACTTCTAAATCCTTACCTCAGCCGACTCCAGAGACACAAATTATGTCCATGGCTGCTGATTTAATTTCCATGATTAGAGGTTCACAGGCCAATCCTGAGAGAGAATCCCAGCCTCCTCCTGATAAAAGGCCCCAGGTAGAACCCTCTGACCCTACTCCTTCAGATGAAGATTCTGAGGGCTCTGTCCACTCTGATAGCCAGGAAGAGCTCTTTCAGACCGATGAGGACTCGGATGCAGAAGACTCCATCCCCTCGGCCTCCCCTCCTGAGGATATTTCTTTTGGGGAAGTTCTGCACACCATGAGGGAACATTTCAAGTGGCAAGGTCAGGAATATTCTGATTCCAGGAAACGCCTTAGGACTTTCCTTAAGAAGCCTCAGCACAGGCCCTTAGCTATTCCTCCTGTACTTGATGTTCTGGGTGATTTGTATTCTGACTCTAGTGCTACCCCTGATTCTCTTCCTCCTGCTCCAGCCAAGCCAGACAGGTAATACAGGGTCCCAGAAACTCATTCCCATTTATTCAGGGCCCATACTGCTGATTTGGAAACTATTTCACAGGGGCCTAAAGGAGTTTCAGCCTCCACCTCAAAAAATCCTTTGCCCTCCAACAGGGAAGCTAGGTCATTAGAGAGATGGGGCAAAAGGTTTACACATCCACTACCTTATCTATGAGAGCTTTAAATTGTCCTTTTCATATGTTACAATATCAGGATTATCTGTTAGAAGATTTACAAAAAACATTAGCCACTCCTGATCCTTTAGACAGGAAGACTTTGCAGGAAGCTGTACATAACACTCAGCAAGTAAGCAATCACTTCCTGCAGTGTGGATATGATGCACTGGAAGCTTCATGTAGGGCAGCTATGACAGGGGCAGTCATTCGTAGACATGCTTGGTTAAAAGATCAACCTCTACCAGATCATGTTAAAGCAAAACTTCTGGGTGCACCTTTGGAAAAGAACAAGCTTTTTGGTACAAATGCTAAGGATGTGTTAAAGACCATCGAAGAAAAAGCAAAATCAGTTCAGACTGTGAAAGATTTCCTCCAGGTTCAACCCCCCAGATTCAGTAGGAATTGGCCTTCAAAAACTGGTCCTTTCCTAATCCAGAAAAGTTTCAAAGGGGTAAGAACAGGCGTGGCGAGGAAGAGGCCAATACAGAGGCCCTTACAGGGGACGGCAATGGCAGCCAGGAAACCAAAGAAGTGACACAGGGGTTTCACCTGCCCCACAACCACAATCTCAATGACTTTCCTCTATCACCGCCTACCAGGGAACAACTAGAAGCTCCCTTGGGCGGGAAATTATCTCTGTTTGCAGAAAACTGGCACAGATTGACAAAGGACAAATGGATTTTGGACATTATAGACCGAGGGTACAGGTTTCATTTTCATACCTTACCAAGAAAACAAGGCATGCCAAACCTTCCACAAAATCAGAGTGCAGAGGCTATCAAGCGAATCACTCTGCTGACTCGGATGAAAGCAATAGAAAGAGTTCCACAACAAGAACAAGACCAGGGGTTTTACTCAAGACTGTTCCTTGTTCCAAGAAAAGAATCTCAATGGAGACCAATACTGGACTTGTCCGCATTAAACACCTTTCTCATAGTACCAAAGTTCAAAATTCTGACTCTACAACAACTCCTTCCCATGCTGGGCAAGGGGTCGTGGCTGATTACTCTGGACCTCAAGGAGGCATACCTGCATGTCCCTATCAGACACATCTGCAGAAGATACCTCAGATTTCTTGCAGGGCCAGAGCATTATCAATTCTCAGCATTGCCATTTGGCTTATCTACTGCGCCCAGAGTATTTACAAAATGCCTGGCTTCAGTAATTGCTCATTGCAGGCTCCAGGGTATACAAATTTACCCGTACCTGGACGACTGCCTCATACAAGCGGACGACAAATTGATGTTGACAAAAAACCTGGATTATGTCATACGATTACTTCAAGCTCTGGGATACACAGTCAACTTCCAAAAGTCAAGACTGCAGCCATCCCAGCAAATAATCTTCTTAGGAGCCAAACTAGACACAGCCTCTCAGATGGCTTACCTGACAGAAGACAAGCAAGAGAAGTTAACTCATTATTTCAGAGGTTTAGCAAAACTCACCCAGATGACTGCAAGGAGATTCCTACAGGCCCTGGGTTACATGGCATCTTGCATTCTCCTGGTTCCATTAGCAAGACTACACATGAGAAAGCTTCAATGGTACCTAAAAAGCATTTGGTCTCAACACAGCAACAACTTGGAGACGATCATACCTCTCATTCCATGCCTACAAAAGGAATTCCTATGGTGGGCCTCAGTGAGCCAGGCAAACACAGGTATGTCATTCAAAAAACCACGGATAACACAGACCATGACTACAGACGCCTCAGACCTTGGATGGGGGGGCGCACATGGAAGGCAGGTGTATACAAGGACAATGGTCTCCAAAGGAAACACATCTGCATATAAACCAAAAGGAAATGCTGGCAGTGATGCATGCCATCGAGGCCTTTCAACACCAACTCCAGCAAGGCCATTTACTGATACGGACAGACAACACCACTGTGATGTGGTACATAAACAAGCAAGGGGGAACCCACTCTTACCCCCTTTGCAGACTAACAATGCAGCTATGGGAGAAATCACTGAGCCTAAACATCCAGTTACAATCCCAGTTTATTCCAGGAAAAGACAATGTGTTGGCGGACAGCCTAAGCAGGAATTTCACAGATCCACACGAGTGGAGGTTACATCCCAAGGCCTTCAGACAACTCACTTCGACATGGGGCAAGCCAGAAGTGGACCTATTTGCCTCTCACCTCAACCATCTTCTACCAAAATTCTGCACAAGGACATACCATCCAAAAGCTTGGAAAATAGATGCCCTCTCATTCAACTGGAACTCCATAGCAATCTATGCATTCTCACCTCTGCCACTGATGACCTCAGTATTACTAAAGATCAAAGCAGAGAAACCCAAGGGAATCATAATAGCTCCGGACTGGCCAAGACAACACTGGTACCCACTACTACAGAGCATATGTCACACCAGGAGGTGGGCCCTTCCTCAGTGGCCTCTACTTTTGACTCAACACAATTTCGAAACACTGCATCCAAATCTTCAGACACTGCAGCTAACAGCCTGGGAGATCCCATAAATAACTCCAGCTTATCTCTCTCCAAGGAAGTTCAGCGGATACTAACAAAGACTCGAAGACCATCCACCAGAAAGATTTACTTAGCAAAGTGGAAAAGATTCAGCAATTGGAATACCAGCAAGGGACATGATGCATCATTGTTGAACATCCCACTCATCTTGGAATATTTGGCAGATATGCTAAAGAACGGCCTCTCATATTCTTCCATAAAGATACATGCATCTGCTATTTCAGCAAGATACAACACTGATCCTCCTGTTTTTTCTCACCCCTTACTAAGGCAATTCCTCGGGGGAATCAAGAACATTAAGCCACCAAGAAAGGCCCCAGTGCCAGCCTGGGACCTCAATTTTGTCTTAGAAAAACTGACTTTACCTCCATTTGAGCCAGCAGCTTCAGTTGACTTGCAATTTCTCTCATGGAAGACAGCTTTCCTGTTGGCAATTACCTCAGCAAGAAGGGTTTCGGAGCTACAGGCCCTAATGGCAATACCACCCTTTATTATTTTTCACAGAGACAGGGTTTCATTAAGGACCAACCCTACTTTTATGCCAAAGGTGGTATCTAGGGTTTCTTTAAATCAAGCCATTCATCTGCCTGCTTTCTTCCCCAATCCTTAGAATAAGGGGGAAAGACTGTTGCATACCTTGGACATTCACAGACAACTTCGATACTACCTGGACAGAACCAAGGCCAGTAGGAAGTCTGAACAACTTTTTGTAGCATACGCCCCTGCAGTCCAAGGAAAAGCAATTTCAAAACAGACTATTTCTAAATGGATTGGACATTGCATCAGATTCTGTTATTCCTTTCATGGAAAGACTGTTCCAGCCAATGTCAGACCACATTCCACCAGAGCTACAACCACCTCTACAGCATTCTTAAGAGGGGTGCCTACCAAGGACATTCTAGAAGCTGCTACATGGAGCTCCGTGCATACATTCTCCAAACACTACAATCTCCCTCTATACTCCAGATCCAGAGCAGGCTTTGCTTCGGCAGTCCTGCAGGGTTTGATTGCCACACCATCTTTTTCCTAGAGCATTCCTCCTCCCCCAGCTAAGCTATGGTATTCTACCCACATGTTATGACTGCAGTTGCATTCTTGAAGGACATAGTACAGTTTTGTACCTACCATAAATGTAGATGTCCGATAGACATGCAACTGCAGTCGGATTTTCCCTCCCTCCATACCCTCTATGCCTAGGGTCCACTCCTATCCCTGTTACTCTTAGCTGGGGATATCTGTTATGGTGTATTTGTTTTATTGCTCATTTATTTGTCTGGAATCCTGTTTTTGTCTTCCAATTTGATTACAGCCTTCCTTGGAGGGCACCTGGCATCTGGGGCAAGAAACACTGAAGAAAATGGTGTCGGCTGATGCTTATGTACTCCAGCCGCTCTGACGTTGGAGAGAAATGCGACATCAGCCGACGTCGGACCCACACTTTGGAATCCGGCCGACCGAGGGCTGCCTGAGGCAGGACAACCCACATGTTATGACTGCAGTTGCATGTCTATCGGACATCTACATTTATGGTAGGTACAAAACTGTACTTTTCTTGTATTATTTCAGCTATACATGCAAAATTATCTACCTTAACCTAGGGGAGGGGGAAGGGGAAAAAAAACTAAAGAAGCATATATTTCTGCACCGAATAACATTTTAAAACAGGGTCATGTAATTTTGTTTGAGGCATTTGCATACAACAGCCTAATTAATGTGTTATTTAGAGATTAGTAAGTTCATATATTCATGCTCACTAGTTTGTACTTGGTAGTGCCTATGACTTAATGAATCCACAATATGAGCTATATTACTATTCTGGATGTTTCTCAATCACCAACGATTGCAATAATTCACTTCAAACACACAAAGTGGCTAATAGATTAACTAATAATATGGCACAGCATGATTAACACTGGGAATATGGAAATTTATCTCACTTGTTTTGCATATCCCTCGTCTCTTCGGGGGGATATATATATGTATGTATATTATAATTGAATATGTTGAGACATAAAGACTGTTATTTGGTAAGTCGTTGTACTAGAGATACACTTAGTAGTGAATTACAACAGAATCTTCTCTTTTAAGCATTTTTGAGAAGGTAACACTGGTTAGTTGAAAAACAGTGGAGTGGACCTGGATGTGAACTCAGTCTCTAAGTTTGATTACTGTTGTGTCTTCTGATAACAAAGGACAGATGATGTGGTATGTATATTACCAGCATAGTTATAAATGTGAAAAATATGCAGTAGCCTTAAAGATTACAATAAATCTGTTACAATGTGAATACATAGATTGTTTGGAACTTCAAAGTCTGCTTCTCCCAAAGTGCATATCTTAGGCATGCACTGTGCAAAATGTTGTTTTGGAAAATTTATAATATCTTTAGCAATGTTAAGAAATATAACCATATAGGTGCCTGCTGATATCAACGTTTTCCAAGCATTTACTCTCTTTTAGCCTATAACAACATATTAACATAGGAGGTCAGATCGTAAATATACTGCAAATACCAATAACAAAAGGGGCAGGCTTTGCACAGTTTGTAGCTCATGATTGTTCACATTTGGAACATTCTGGGTACTTTTGACATCCATCTGCTCAATGTATATATCATTTTAGCTCAAATTCTAGCTGTTTTTTGCTTCCCAATACATACATATTCACTAAAACAGAGGGATGGGTTGTTAGGCATCTACATAGGGTATAGGAGTTTAGATGTCACTTCATCTATGTTAAAGTTTAACACAATAACAGACAAGCTATATTACTACTTTTTCCCTTACAAAGCAGTAAAGAACCTTATAAGCAAAATACGAAATGATATCAATAGATTCATGAAAAGTTAAGGGGATATTGGATAAAAAAAGAAAGAAATTTAATCATGCATCTCGTATATCATTTACCAGAAAGGCTCATCCAGACTCTGCTACACTTTGCTGTGAAGGAAAGGTTAGTTTGCTTTTATTTTTTGTGTTTTGTATATTTTAAATACTGTAGTTTGTTTTCTTTACCTTGTGTTTTACTTGCATTCTGCTTTAACAGCATATTAAAACGTCAAAAGAGACCACAGCTCTCACTCTCTTCTGAGTCAGGCAGAAATTAGAACTGAGTCATGCAGAAATTAAAACTGATCAGTTAAGGACTCATTCATAAGATAGAAGAGGTCACTTAAGGTTAATCATTCGTTAACTGAGGGGTGGAGCTAGGAACTAAACCTTCTATTTAAGGGGTAAAATAAAACATTTCTGAGCTTTACCAGAAAGGCTCATCCAGACTCTGCTACACTTTGCTGTAAAGGAAAGGTTAGTTTCTTTTATTTTTTGTATATTTTAAATACTGTAGTTTGTTTTCTTTACCTTGTGTTTTACTTGCATTCTGCTTTAACAGCATATTAAAACTTCAAAAGAGACCACAGCTCTCTCTCTCTTCTGAGTCAGGCAAAAATTAGAACTGAGTCAGGCAGAAATTAGAAAATGATCAATTAAGAACTCATTCATAAGATAGAAGAGGTCACTTAAGGTTAATCATTTGTTAACTGAGGGTGGAGCTAGGAACTAAACCTTCTATTTAAGGGGTAAAATAAAACATTTCTGAGCTTTACCAGAAAGGCTCATCCAGACTCTGCTACACTTTGCTGTAAAGGAAAGGTTATTTTATTTTATTTTTTGTATATTTTAAATACTGTAGTTTGTTTTCTTTACCTTGTGTTTTACTTGCATTCTGCTTTAACAGCTTATTAAAACTTCAAAAAAGACCACACCTCTCTCTCTCTTCTGAGTCAGGCAGAAATTAGAAATTATCAGTTAAGGACTCATTCATAAGATAGAAGAGGTCACTTAAGGTTAGTCATTTGTTAACTGAGGGGTGGAGCTAGGAACTAAACCTTCTATTTAAGGGGTAAAATAAAACATTTCTGAGCTTTACCAGAAAGGCTCATTCAGACTCTGCTACACTTTGCTGTAAAGGAAAGATTAGTTTATTTTATTTTTTGTATTTTGTATATTTTAAATACCGTAGTTTGTTTTCTTTACCTTGTGTTTTACTTGCATTCTGCATTAACAGCTTATTAAAACTTCAAAAGAGACCACAGCTCTCTCTCTCTTCTGAGTCAGGCAGACATTAGAACTGAGTCAGGCAGAAATTAGAAATGATCAATTAAGTACTCATTCATAAGATAGAAGAGGTCACTTAACGTTAATCATTTGTTAACTGAGGGTGGAGCTAGGAACTAAACCTTCTATTTAAGGGGTAAAATAAAAAATTTCTGAGCTTAAGCAGAAAGGCTCATCCAGACTGTGCTACACTTTGCTGTGAAGGAAAGGTTAGTTTGCTTTTATTTTTTGTATTTTGTATATTTTAAATACTGTAGTTTGTTTTCTTTACCTTGTGTTTTACTTGCATTCTGCTTTAACAGCATATTAAAACTTCAAAAGAGACCACAGCTCTCTCTCTCTCTCTCTTGTGAGTCAGGCAGAAATTAGAACTTAGGCAGAAATTAGAACTGATCGATTAAGGACTCATTCATAAGATAGAAGAGGTCACTTAAGGTTAATCATTTGTTAACTGAGGGGTGGAGCTAGGAACTAAACATTCTGTTTAAGGGGTAAAATAAAACATTTCTGAGCTTTACCAGAAAGGCTCATACAGACTCTGCTACACTTTGCTGTAAAGGAAAGGTTAGTTTGCTTTTATTTTTTGTATTTTTTATATTTTAAATACTGTAGTTTGTTTTCTTTACCTTGTGTTTTACTTGCATTCTGCTTTAACAGCATATTAAAACTTCAAAAGAGACCACATCTCTCTCTCTCTCTCTTCTGAGTCACACGCAGTCACAGTTGTCTTGTTAAATACCACTGCCTTTCTAGTTGCCTGCCTCTTATGTTAATCTGACCATATATCTCATTTCCTCTCTACTTTCACTGGCTTGTGTGAGTAATCACTAAATCAAAACCCCCTCCCCTTCAACTATTTAAATTTATTGGCCATCCTACTGTATTCCATAGTACTAGAATACAAAAGTGACCACCCCTTTCAACCCATCTTGCTGTTTTAAAAATAGTAACTCTCCACTAAACCTTAACTTTTTAAACAGTTAAAACTTAAGTTACCTACTTTCACATCTAACTTCTCTAGTGCACACTGCAATGTGCATTTTTTTCATCTTACCTTTAAGCATCCCTTTGACTAGCACTTTCTCTAATACCTGCTGGAAAGCACTAGGAAGCCTTAAACTGATACAAGCACTCAACTCTCCTTGTTAATAAGGAGAAATTAATAGTAGGCATTAAACAGCCTATAATTGCAAAGTACCTTGCTAAGGTAAGGGAAAACAGCTCCTGTACTTTACAAAAAAAAAGCACCAAACCAGGCATGTCCAAGGGTCAGCTTCCAGTGATTTCTCCTGTCCATCTGGTGAATCTGGGCATACTGGGGCAATGCAGCAATTGCCTCATGTACACAGACAACCATCTCATCCTACCACCCAACACTACAACCTGTGAGAGATGCACTTACATAGCCAAAATGGAAGTCAAGCTCTCTCCACCCAAGATTGTGCTAGACAGTCAAGAGGAGAAGGTTAACACCCACACTACACCTCAGGCAACACATAGCCCTTCTAAACCCACACCACCAACACCCACATATAGCATCACTAAATCCACATATGCAGAGACCCTTAACTGTAACCTGCCCAAGGAACAAGGACCTCTCAAGCTAAAACGCAAACAAACACCAATAACAACCAAAGTGTCACATAGTTCACAACACCTGTGTGCCACCCAGCAACAGCCCCTAAGGCAAGACAATGTACCTAACACTTTAGTCATATGTGACTGTATAGTCCAGCACACTGATGTCCCTCTCACCAGGTTGAACAAGGAGAAAATTACAGTCAGCTGCCTGTCGGGTGCCAGGATCCACCACATAACGCATGCACTCAAGTCACTCCACAACAAGTACAAATATGACTCTGTTATTGTCCATGTTGGAGTGAATGACTTGAAACGTACCTCCCTGGACTACATGAAAAGGGACATAGAAGAGCTCTTGGATCATGTCGCCCAGGCAGGTATGACCCTAGCCCTGAGTAGCATCTTGCCTTCACCCAGAATGATACCACAATATAAGGACAAAATGATTGACTTCGACAATTGGCTAAGCTTCTGGTATCATTCAAAGGGGATCCAGTATCTGTCTGCCTGGGACGACATGATTGACAGACCACGATGCTTTGCCAGAGATGGTCTGCACCTGTCGCCCCTGGGATTCAGGTTACTGGCTAAGGCTCTTGCCACCCCTATAGTGCCTTTTTTAGGCAAAGTTCAAAGGGCAAAACCACCACTGTAACAGGTACAAGCATGCAAAATCTGAAGGTAATGCTACTCAATGCTAGAAGTGTAAACCTCAAAATGCACTCTTTCGAGGCACTCCTAAAAATGTAGAACATCGATATCTGTGCAGTAACTGAGATCTGGTTCAAGGCTTCAGAGAGCACCCCTGCAATACCAGGCTACAACTCTTACCACACTTTTCGACCACCAAAGCAGGACCGAAACACTAAAGGTGAAGGAGTGTCAATATTCACCAAGGATATTCACACCACCAGGCTAGTTGCCCAACACAATGCGTCTGAAATTCTCCAGGTGCAACTAACACTAGGTAAGACTGCAGTCCAAATTGTAGCTTGCTACAGATCCCCCACCATACCCCAAGATTCTCACTACACCTTTCTAAACATACTGGAAAATATTAAGATAGAACCAAACACCCTAATACTGGGTGATTTTAACTACTCTGCCATTAACTGGGAAAACTACTCATGTACCAACACCTTCTTGGAATTCATAAATTCCAACGCCCTGGATCAACTAATCCATAGTTCCACCAGGGGCTCCAATATCCTAGACCTGGTCATTACCAACATGGGAAATCGATGCTCCACACCGCTCGTTAGTCAGGTCTGACCATAAGCTAATCACCCTTAACATCCACATCCCACCCCCCAGTAAGGAAACCTCCATAAAAAACTTCTCCAAAGCCAACTTCATGCTACTCAAGTCAGAAGTGACAAACTTCATGACACCCATGCAGACGGGAGCTGAACGTTCAACTGCTGAATCCTACACTAAGGCACTGTACGAGCACATCCACTCATGCATAAATCGTGCCATCCCAAATAGAACCAAGATGCTCTCATCCAAAAAAAAAGCCATTCTGTTGGTCCCCTGCCATAAACAAACTTTACAACAAAAGGAAGAAACTGTTGCAGAAAAGAGGAAAGTCCCAGGATGCAAAAAACTTCCTTACCAGCCTCAGTAAGAAACTGAGATCCCTCATAAAATCCTCCAAAGCTAGTTACGAAAATAAAATGGCCAAATATTCCAAAGACAACCACAAGGCATTCTATAACTATGTCAAGAATCTAAATGGCAATGCTCAGATCTGCTCGGAGCTAAAACAGAATGGCATTAAATATACTGATCCCAGGGATCTTGCCAATATCCTGCCAGATCGATTCAGTGCCAATTTCACCCCCCTCTCACCCCCTAAATGGCCCATCTCAATACCGGAAGATTGCCAAATTCCAGTAATAATGGCCACACAGGTAAAAAATGCACTCTCCAAAGCTAAGAATACAGCATCCATGGGACCAGATGACATCCCGGGCTGTGTACTACATGAACTGCAATATGAACTGGCACCTCACTTAAGTGTCATGTTTAATCATAGCTTCACCTCAGGTTTCGTGCCCACTGAGTGGCGCAGAGCTACAGTTATCCCACTCCACAAGGGGGGATCCACCCTGGATCCCAGAAACTACTGTCCCATCAGTCTGACAAGCCTTATCTGCAAGGCCATGGAGCGTATTATCATGGAACTTATAAACAAAGACATTGGCAACCTTCAAACACTGGACCCCACCCAGTTTGGGTTCATGAAGGGCTGATCGTGTCTCCTGAACCTGATTGACTTCTTCACATCAGTCTCCAGAGCCATGGACAAGGGTAAGGTGGTCCACACAGCCTATCTAGACCTTGCCAAGGCCTTTGACACCATCCCCCACTCTGGAATCATAGATAAACTTACTAAGCTGGGCATTAATCCCTACGTCACCCAATGGGTTGCTAACTGGCTTACTGATAGAACCCACACTGTAAAAGTAGCCGACTCCAAATCCAGCTCCAGACAAGTGACAAGTGGAGTACCTCAGGGTTCAGTCCTGGGACCGCTCTTGTTTGGCATCTACTTCTCTGAAGTACAAGCCAACACTAAGGGACTCTGGATAACTAAAAGTTTTTATTCAAGACCTTTCCTGGTACACAGAAAAGACAATTCTTGGGATCCAGTACTGGACTTATCGACTCTGAACACGTTCCTGGGCATTCCAAAATTCAAAATGCTGACTTTACAACAGCTACTGCCTATGCTAGGCAGGAATGCTTGGTTAGTAACTCTAGAATTAAAAGAGGCATACCTGCATATCCCAATAAGGGAATCATGCAGAAGATACCTCCGCTTCAAGGCAGGTTTTTTGCATTACCAATTCTGTGCACTGCCCTTTGGCTTATCTACTAAGCCCAGGGTCTTTACAAAGTGCCTGGCACCAGTTATTGTATTCTGCAGACAAAGAAGCATTCAAATGTATCCTTATCTGGACGATTGTCACAATCAAGCAGAGGACAAGGACACTCTTCTTCAACATCTGGCATTTGTAAAAAGGCTTCTAGCATGCCTAGGGTACACTATAAACAGAAAGAAATCACAACTGTGGTACCCTCTCAAATAATTACATTCCTGGGTGCAAACTTGAATACAACTGCCTGGATGGCTTACCTCACGTCAGACAAACAAAGGCAACTGACAACATACTTCAAACAAATGGCAACAAAAACCCAGTTATCTGCAAGGCAATTTCTGCAGGCTTTGGGGTTCGTGGCATCCTGCATTCTACTAATTCCATATGCGAGACTGCATATGAGGAAACTTCAATGGTACCTAAAAAGTTTATGGAGTCAACATTGTCACAGCCTGGAAACAATGATTCCTCTCATTCCCTGCCTACAACAGGAGTTTCTTTGGTGGGCAATGACATGTCACCAAAACAAGGGACTGTCATTCACTCTACCCCCTGCCACCGGGACTGTCATTCACTCTACCCCCTGCCACCCAAACCCTAACTACAGACGCATCAGACTATGCTTGGGGTGCCCACCTGGCAGGGAGATGCATTCAGGGCAAATGGAGCCCAAACCAAATGCATCTGCATATCAACCAGAAAGAAATGCTAGCTGTTCAAAATGCTCTGACAGCCTTCAAGGACTTACTTCATCCAGGACAGCTACTGATAAAGACGGACAACACCACGGTTGTGTGGTACATAAACAAGCAGGGGGGTACAAATTCCTACCCTCTTTGCAGACTAGCCATGGCATTGTGGAACACAGCCTTGACTTATCAAATACATCTTCAAGCTCATTTCCTGCCAGGAAAGCAAAATACTCTGGCAGACGACCTAAGCAGAAATCTTATGGACCCGCACGAATGGAAACTGGAGCCACAAATCTTCAGCATGTTAACACAGAAATGGGGGAGCCCAGACATAGATCTATTTGCCTCTCCCCAAAATTATCAGTTGGACAAATTCTGCACAAGAACTCTTCACAAAAAAGCATGGAAAGTGGATGCTCTATCCTTCAGCTGGAAAAACCTATCAGTCTATGCCTTTCCCCCTCTGCCTCTGCTTTCCAAGGTCTTACTAACAGTCAGACAGGAAAAACCAAAAATGATCCTAATTGCTCCGGACTGGCCTCACCAGCACTGCTACCCGCTTCTAAGGAATATGTCTCACCTTCTTCCGTGGTACTTGCCTCAAATACCTCATCTACTGTCTCAGCAGAACTATCAAATTCTGCACACACAGCTCCAAACTCCGAATCTTACAGCAATATTGAATTATGCAAACAACACCTCTCAGTAAATCTGGAAGCCAGAAGGCCAAGTACTAGAAAATCTTATGCTGATAAATGGAAGAGATTCTGTCCCTGGAACCAAGCACAAGGAATAGACACAGCAAAGCCCAATATTCCTCAGATTTTACAATATTTGACTGAGATGCTTGACAAGGGCCTATCTTTTTCTTTAATAAAAATCCATGCTTCCGCCATTTCAGCTCATTACAACACAGAGCTTCTTCTCTTTTCTCATCCACTGCTTAAACAGTATCTTAGAGGGGCCAAAAATGTAAGGCCTCCCAGAAGAGCACCAACTCCTGCATAGCACCTCAATTTTGTGCTGGAAAAACTCACCCTGCCTCCTTTTGAACCAGCAGCTACTGTGGATGTAAAATTTCTATCTTGGAAAACAGCTTTTCTTTTGGCAGTCACTTCAGCAAGAAGGGTTTCAGAACTACAGGCTCTCATGGCAGTGGAGCCTTTTATTATATTTTACCCGGACAGGGTGTCCCTCAGGACCAATCCTTTTATGCCTAAGGTGGTATCCAGTGTGGCTCTTAACCAGACCATTCACCTGCCAACATTTTACCCAAATCCGCAGAACAAGGAGGAGCAGATTCTGCATTCATTGGATGTACACAGACAACTATGATTCTACTTAAATAGGACCAAATCTCTAAGAATGTCTGAGCAACTACTGGTAGCGTTTGCTGCAGGATCAGAGGGGAAGGCTATATCAAAGCAGACTATTTCTAAATGGATAAGCCACTGCATTCGTTTCTGCTATCTACACCATGGTAAACCTGTGCGCAAGGGGATCAGATCACATTCCACCAGGGCTGCCTTTACTTCAGCAGCTTTTCTCAGAGGGGTCCCAACCAAAGACATTCTAGAAGCTGCTACTTGGAGCTCTGTTCATACCTTCACAAAGCATTATCATTTATCTCTCTTCTCTAAATCCAGGGCAGGCTTTGCCACTGCAGTCCTGCAGGGCCTTATAGCCATTCCTAATGCTGTATAGTTCCATCCTCCCATCCATAGCTTTGGGATTCTACCCAAATGTAATTACTGCAACAGTGAAACACGAAGAACATAGTACAGTTGTGTACACTTACCATAAATGTAGATGTTCGAGTGTATTCACTGTTGCAGTCCGGGTTACCCACCCGCCATCCCCCTTTCTATACCTTTTCTTTCCTTCACTATACTGAAAAGCCTTTGTGGTGTATTTGCTTTTAGTTGAAAGTAAAGTTTATGTTTTTAAAAGTGCATTTATATATTTTCTATACCTTTTCTTTCCTTCACTATACCCAAAAGCCTTTTTTTTTTTTCTAAGTGCATTTATATATTTACTATATATATATATATATATATATATATATATATATATATCATTCAAATTGCCTGAAATCATTTTTTCATCATACCCCATCTAAGAGTTCCTCCCTTATAACATTCAAGCACATCTTAAAGTCAGAGTCTCTTACGTTTAGTCTTGAGGCTCTGAAAGCCTGATTTTTCACGATGTTTTTAAAGATGTAAGGGGGATGCATACATGAATGCTGCACAATGACTACTATGTTATCAGATGAAATGTTTTATACTAGAATCAGTCATTTGAAAGTAGAAAATATGGTTCTACAAGTAAATAGGAGTTTAGATGTTTTGCTGCACAACATGGCTATTTCAAAAGAGCTGTACGACTACTTTGTCACACAACATCCTGTTATTCCTTGCATACAAGTCTACCTAAGATACACAAAAACAACGTCAGCCCTCCAATGAGACCAATTGTGTCGGGTAGGGGATGGTGCACAGAGTCTGTCTCGTTATGTATATTGAGAAGTCCCTGAGACCCATTCTGAACAACATAAGACAAGTATTGAGAGACACCGAACATTTCCTACAAGATCTTTTTAACTTTGTCAGTCTTGGAAGCTGGGAAGAGTTACACAGTTGTTACTATGGATGTGGTGTCACTGTTCACGGTCATACCCAACCATATAGGTATTGACAGTGTTGAAAAGTTTTTGAGAGTCTCTTCAAACACAAGTGAAAGTTAGATAAGACTTTTAAGAGAACTGTTGGAAATAGTTGTATATAACAATGCATTTTGAGAGAGATCTTTACCTGCAAAACAATGGCGTAGCTATGGGCACATCTTGTGGCAATAGCTACGCTAATGTAGTCATGGTGAACTGGGAATCAGAGCATCTGATACAAGGTCCATTCAGTGAGCACATTTGTTTTTTTAGAAGATTTGTGGATGATCTTTTTATTGTGTCGGGTGGGACTATTGTTGAGTTGTTAGAATTCATAAGTTATGTGAATTAGAGTATGATGTTCTTGAAATTCACCTATATGTACTTAGATAAAACTGAATTTTTTGGATACTACAGTATGCGGAGATGAAAGTAATAGGATGTATACTAAACAACATAGGAAATCCTGTTATGTTAATCACCTCCTGTCGCATGATGGTATGCATCCCTTTTACATCTTTAAAAACGTGAAAAATCAGGCTTTCAGAGCCCCAAGACTAAACGTAAGAGACTCTGACTTTAAGGTGCATTTGAATGTTATAAGGGAGGAACTCTTAGACAGGGGGTATGATGAAAAAATGATTTCAGGCAATTTGAATGAAGTAGCTATGCTGAGGGATACAGCGGCAAAAACTTATTTTTCTAAACAAAAAGAAGTATTAAGGAGCAGCAATGGTGTCAGGACTCTAAGGGTACCTTTATGCTATTCCACTTATGTGAATAAATATTTGAATATTATTAGGAGGACACAGGGGATTTTGACATCAGACAAAGTTTTAAGCACCATTGTAGATCCAGAGCCTAGATTTTCATTTAGGAGTAACCTATCACTTAAAAGACAGTTGTGCTGTCCCAGGAGTAGATCTGAAGGCTCAGGGCGGATAGGCACAGTTCCATGTGGACATTGTAAATTCTGCAATATGATAGATACAAGTTTGGGGTTCTTGCATCCAGATGATAGACAGATGTACAAGTTCAATGTATATGCCACTTGTGACACCAAACATGTAGTTTATCTAGCATGGTGTCAAAAATTTAAGAAATTCTACATAGGGAAGACCAATAGCCCCTTAAAGGATCGAATGAGAGAAAACACGTACCACATAGTAGGAAAGATATAATTAGTGCATTATCTAAACAAGTATATGATACAGACACAGAACATACCTTTATGTTTCTTATTATAGGAAGAATATATGAGAATGTTAGAGGAGATGATGTACGTAATGCAACAGAGACCCTTGAAGCAAAATGGATAGTTAAGTTGAGGGCAGACTGTGTGCTTGGTCTGAATGACCATGTCCCCTTAAAACCAATGTTGAGAAAGAGACCTCTTTTTAGGTAATTCCCTGTCTATAAATATAAATGCACTTTCATCTTTCATGTTTTTATATTTGTTTTATTTAATATGTTTTATTTTGTTTGTATTATATTTATCTATTGTAATATAGAAGTAGAGAGATGTTTCATTATGGGATAATATACTGCAGCTTTGAATGTTTGATTTAGAAAAGTTTTATGTCAGCTGATATGATGTTCATCGTGCATATAGCTGCAGTCATAACAGATGGGGTTTTCCTGCCGTCAGGCGGGTCCTCGGTCGGCCGAATTCCAAAGTTTAGGTCCGGCGTCTGTTGTCGTCGCTTCTTCCCTGATGTCAGTGCGACAGGGGTATAAAAGAACCAGCCGATGCCATTTTCTTCAGTCTTTCTTGCTGCGCGGTGCCCGAAGCAGAAGCAGTTCGCAAGTCGGCCAGCTCCTGAGATTACGAATATTTTTCAACCGAAGACTTCTTGAAGGTAGGTTGAAAGCTAAGTACCCCTTCTTGAAAGCTAAGTACCCCGTTGGGGAAACTTTTCTTGCCTCAGACCGATGTCAGACAAAGTTAATAATTGCATTTCATGTGGGAAGCAAATACCGCATAAGGATTTCCATTCCCTCTGTATACCTTGCTTAGGCCCAGACCACGACGTCTCGGCCTGTTGTTTTTGTGCTACATTCAACAGACGCACTATTAAGCGTTGGGCGGAGTTCGCCCAACACTATTTTGGCAAAAGGTTTAATTACAACATGTCGTCGGATACTCCGACTCCAATTTTGAGTAAACGACGTAAAGATAAGGACCGACATACGAGGTCCGTGACTTCCACCGACACCACGCTAAAGCCGACTACATGTGCTCTGGTTCTCAGCGAGGCACCTACGCAGCCCCTGACTACTGATGACACTTCATAAGCGGTGTCTTCTGTGCCTGAGGTCGCAGGCTCTTCGGCCCACACCCCGACTACAGATACCGAAGTCACTCTTGGCGGGGAAACTCAGAGTTCAGACAGGCCTGCCACCTCTCAAGGTGTCTTCAGGCCTTCTTCTTCTTTTTCCATTAAGGCTTACACTAAATCTAAAGCAGCCATGCATTCTAAAAGACAAGCTCCACAGGGCCCCTCTCAAGGCCCCATGCCTAAAAAGCAGATGCTCAAAATGGCTGAGGATTTGATTACTCTTATCAGGGATTCTCAACCCCCCTTGGACAAAAGGCCCAGAGTGGAGGAAGAATACCCTTCCTCGGACCAGGCCTCCATTACTTCAGAACATTCTGAGGACCAGGAAGATTCATACTCCCCTTTCGAAGATTCTGATGCAGAGGAGTCCATTCCTTCTGTCTCCCCCCCTGAGGATTACTCTTTTGGGGAAACCTTGCATACCTTGAGGGAACACTTCCACTGGGAAGGCCAAGAGTACTCAGACTCCAAGAAAAGGCTCAGGGATTTCCTCTTGCTCCCTCAGCACAGGCCTCTGGCTATACCTCCTGTCTTAGACATACTAGATGATGTGTATTCAGAGGCCAGCCTTAACCCAGATTCTTTACCTCCAGCTCCAGTCAAGCCTGACAGGTATTACCGGGTTCCTGATTCACACCAATTCCTATACAAAAGCCATGCGGCTGACCCAGAAACTATTTCACAGGGTCCCAAGGGAATTAAGGCCTCCACTGCCAAAAATCCATTACCTTCAGAGAGAGATTCCAGAGCTTTAGAAAGGTGGGGGGGGAGGTATACACCTCGGCCACTTTAACCATGAGGGCATTAAACTGTCAGTTCCATATGTTAAAGTATCAACAGTTTTTGTTATCTCAGTTGAAAAGCAAAATGTCACAACCTGAACAACCAGACTTGAAGGAGTTGCAGGATTTGTTGCATAGTGCAGAGCAAGTGGGTAAATATACCTTGCAATGTGGGTTTGATGCTTTAGAGGCCTCTTGTACAGCTGCGGTTATAGGATCAGTCATACGTAGACATGCTTGGCTCAAAGAGCAAACCTTACCAGATCATGTCAAAGCTAAATTACTAGATGCACCTCTTCAAAAAGATGTATTGTTTGGGTTAAAGCTGAGGAGGTATTAAAGAAAATGGAGGAAAAGGCAAAATCAATGCAAACAGTGAAAGATTTCCTACAGGTACAACCGCCACGTTTCAGTAGAAACTGGCCTTCAAAAAATTGGTCCTTTCCAGCCACGGACAGACCTCAAAGAGGTAGATACAGGTGCCCGAGAGGTAGAGGGCAATCTCAAGGATCATTTAGAGGCAGACAATGGCAAACACCTACACCAAGAGGGGGTGAGGAGAGTTCACAGCCATTCAGAAAGCAGAACCAATGACTTTCCCTTTGCATGCCAAGCAAGGCTCAAATGGCAGCACCTTTAGGTGGAAAACTGGCATTATTTTCGAAAAATTGGCATATTGTCACAAAAGACAAATGGATCCTGGACATTATAGACAGAGGCTACAGATTCCACTTTCACACCCTTCCAAAAATGAGAGGCATGCCAAACCTGCCACATAATCAAAGGGCAGAGGCACAAAAACAAATTCCAGATCTCATGGACATGAAAGCTATTCAAGAGGTACCTGCACAAGAACAAGGTCAAGGTTTTTATTCCAGACTCTTCCTGGTACCAAGGAAGGGCAAAGATTGGAGACCTATTTTGGACCTATCCATCCTAAACACATATTTACTCGTACCAAAGTTCAAGATGCTCACATTACAGCAGCTTCTTCCCATGCTGGGCAAGGAGTCTTGGGTGGTAACATTGGACCTCAAGGAGGCATAACTGCATGTCCCAATCAGACAAGATTGCAGAAGATACCTCAGATTTCTTGCACGTTCATCCCATTATCAATTCTCTGCATTGCCCTTTGGCTTATCTACTGCGCCCAGAGTGTTCATGAAATGCCTGGCATCAGTAATTGCCTTCTGCAGACTTCAAGGGATACAAATATACCCATATCTGGACGACTGCCTGATCCAAGCGGACAGCAAACACACTCTTTTGAAAAACCTGGCATTTGTTATAATGTTGTTGAAATCTCTGAGATACACAGTCAACAAAAAGAAGTCAAGACTAATACCCTCTCAAACAATAATTTTCCTGGGTGCCAGCTTGGATACAAACACCCAGATGGCCTACTTCACGCCAGAGAAACAAGGGCAATTAACTCAATACTTCAGAAAACTGGCAACCTTCACTAGGCTGACTGCAAGGAAAATCCTGCAGGCTCTGGGATTCATGGCATCTTGCATCCTGCTAATCCCATGTGCAAAGCTGCATATGAGGAAACTTCAATGGTACCTAAAAAACTTATGGTCTCAACACAGCCACAGTTTGGAAGCAATCATACCACTGATTCCATGTCTTCAAAAGGAATTTCTGTGGTGGGCTCAAGCATGCCAAAGAAACATAGGTCTCCCATTCTGCAAGCCTCAAGCAAATCAAGTCATCACAACAGATGCCTCGGACTACGCCTGGGGGGCGCACATGACAGATCGGTGCATTCAGGGCAAATGGTCACAAAAAGAAAAGCACCTACACATCAATCAAAAGGAAATGCTAGCAGTAATAAATGCTATTATGGCTTTCAAAGACCTACTGCATCCAGGACAGCTATTGATAAGAACAGACAACACCACAGTGATGTGGTACATAAACAAACAGGGAGGAACTCATTCATATCCCCTGTGCAGACTAGCCATGTCCCTTTGGAACACAGCTCTGGAATTGCAAATCCAACTTCAAGCACAATTCCTGCCAGGGAAGGAAAACACACTGGCAGACAACCTGAGCAGAAATATGACAGATCCACATGAATGGAAGTTACATCCTCAAGTTTTTAGAATGATAATTCAAGCATGGGGAAGGCCAGACATAGATCTCTTTGCCACCCACAGAAATTACCAATTGACAAAATTCTGCTCAAGGACCTTTCATCCACAGGCCTGGAAAGTGGACACACTCTCTTTCAGTTGGACAACAATGACGGTTTATGCCTTTCCACCTCTTCCACTGCTGGCCAAAGTTCTATTAAAAGCCAGAGCAGACAGACCAAAGATGATTCTCATTGCTCCAGACTGGCCAAGATAACACTGATACCGTCTCCTGAGGAGCCTGACGCATTCCCCACCATGGATCCTGCCTCTACTGTCTCTTCTACTGACTCAGCACAACTTCGAAACTCTTCACAGTCAGCTGAAAACATTCAATCAAGCCGCATGGAGGATTCCTTAAATTCACAGCAGACCCTACTCTCCATGGAGGTGCAGGATGTCATTTTGGAGGCCAGAAGGCCTTCTACTAGAAAAGCCTACTTCGCAAAATGGAAACGGTTTTGTGTCTGGAATCAGAAAAAGGGTCAGAATCCTGGAATACTGAATTTACCTCAAATACTACAGTACCTAGCCGAGCTGCTAAGCAGTGGACTTTCATTCTCCTCCATCAAAATCCATGCCTCAGCCATTTCTGCAGAGTACAACACTGATCCTCCTTTATTCTCTCACCCTCTCTTAAGACAGTTCCTCAGAGGGGCTAAGAATATAAAACCCCCAAGGAAGCAACCAGTACCTGCTTGGGACCTCAATTTCATTCTAGAAAAACTAACCCTGCCTCCTATTGAGCCAGCTGCTTCAACAGATCTGCAATATTTGTCATGGAAAACAGCCTTCCTTCTAGCTATCACCTCAGCATGCAGGGTTTTGGAACTACAAGCCCTCATGGCTGTGCAGCCTTTCATCATTTTCCATCAGGACAGAGTTTCCTTACGAACCAATCCTTCATTTATGCCAAAGGTAGTATCCAGGGTAGCCTTGAATCAGGCTATCCACTTACCTACCTTTTACCCTAATCTACAAAACAAAGGGGAGAGGCTACTACATTCCTTGGACATTCACAGACAGCTCCGTTATTATTTGGACATAACAAAGCCTTTCAGAAAATCAGAGCAACTCTTTGTGTCCTATGCTACAGGTGCTCAAGGGAAGCCTATTTCCAAACAGTCAATCTCAAAATGGATAGCCCACTGCATACGCTTTTGTTACTCTTTTCATGGTAAAACTGTACCTACAGGCATCAGATCTCACTCCACAAGGGCCACAGCTACCTCTGCAGCTTTCCTCAGGGGGGTTCCTACCAAAGATATTTTGGAAGCAGCCACTTGGAGTTCTGTACATACTTTCTCCAAGCACTATCACCTACCATTATACTCCAAAACTAGAGCGGTCTTTGCCACTGCAGTCTTGCAGGGCATCCTGGCTCCACCTAGTTCCACTTAGTGCCTACCACCCCTTTATTAGCTTTGGGATTCTACCCATCTGTTATGACTGCAGCTGTATGCACGATGAACATAGTACAGTTTTGTACCTACCATAAATGTAGATGTTCGAGTGCTAATACAGCTGCAGTCCAGTTTTCCCTCCCTCCTTCCCCTCTTGGGACAGGGCTTATGGCTAACACCTCCTCATACAACCTCATTGGGGTATTCTTTTATGCTGTATTTGCTTGCAACTACTGTTTTTTGATTATATTGCATTTGCTTTATTACATAAATTTATGTTTTGCCTTCCTTCTGTGGGCACCTGACATCTGGGGCAAGAAAAACTGAAGAAAATGACGTCGGCTGGTTCTTTTATACCCCTGTCGCACTGACGTCAGGGAAGAAGCGACGACAACCGACGCCGGACCTAGACTTTGGAATTCAGCTAACCGAGGACCCACCTGACGGCAGGAAAACCCCATCTGTTATGACTGCAGCTGTATTAGCACTCGAACATCTGCATTTATGGTAGGTACAAAACTGTACTTTTTGTCATGTGACTAGTTTGAATCAACCTATATAAGTGGCTTTATGGCTTTTATTAGCATCTGATGAAGTGGGATACATGCCTACGAAAGCACTTATGTCGATGTGATTTTATGTGGCCTTTTCTACATTAAAAATTTTTATACTGGAATCCACAGCTTTTTTTGGGTCCCTTTTGGTTTTATACAGTTTTGGATCTCTTCATTTATGAAATCTTTAATATATTAGCTAACCACCCAAATCATCTGTACGTCATGGGTGGGGACTGGTACGCTTTATTAAACCCAAACAAAGATAGGTCGTATAACGAAAACAGGCAGTCTCAATGTACTACTGTAGCACTTGAAGAACTACAAAATATCTTTAAGCTAACTGACCCCTATATCAACTTTCAATGTGATAAAACAATATCAAGATTCACTTTTTTCTCAGCCACTCATAAAACTTGGTCCAGAATAGATGCTTTTGTAATTTCCCAAACCTTGTTTTCTCATAGACTAAAATATACTGTATCACCCAGGTCTATATCTGATCATTCAAAAATCAGTCTCTCCGTAAACTTTGAAACCTATAAACAAAATGTCCTCTATTCCAATAATTGGACATTAAATCCTAAAATCATGCAAAACCAAGAAATAGCGCAGGAAATCACTAGTATTATAGCCTAACTTGAAAAAGACTTAGTATCCACTCAAATTCCTTACAACATTCAATGGGTGGCTGCCAAAGTGGTCATTAGAGGTGTCATTATCCAAAAATCTGCATGGCTCAAGAAAAAATACAATAACCTCAAAAATAAACTGGAGACCCAAATCAAGACTGTTGAATTAGAACTTCAAACTAAATACTGGAGGATAAAATAACTGACTGGCAAAAGCAACTTCACAAACATTATCTAGAAAATATTTCTCTGTTAGAATTAAGATCAGTATGTCAATACTCATAATGGGCACAAAAACCTTCAAAAATCCTAGCTAGATTAATAAACATTAAAAATGGTCCACCGAGGATTAAAGAAATACAGTTCAAAGGACTCTTGAAGCACAAGGACCAAGACACTGCAGACGCATTTAAAGACATTTACAGTAAACTATATAACTTACCCCTCCCTCCCTCCCTGTTCAGGCAAATTTCATAATTTTAAACATAATATAAAATTTCCACAAATTTCAGATGATCAGGAAAAACTTGTAAAAATACCTTTGCAACTAAAAGAGATAAAAGCTGTGATAAACAAACTCAAACCGGGTAAATCTCCTGGGTCTGACGGCTACACCTCTGAATTTTATAAACAATTCATGGAACCTATTTCCAAAGTCTTATTAAAACCTTTCAGTTATATAATACAATAAGGTATAACAGATAATTATCTTAATAACTCCAAAACTGTGTTAATTCCCAAGCCAAACTTTGACTCTACAGATCCAGCCAACTATAGACCAATTGCCCTGATAAATACAGTCCTTAAGAACCTAGCTCATGTTATAACAAGTAGACTTAAAAATATACCCCCCTCCATCATCTCCCAAGAACAAATGGGCTTTATGACAAATAGGCAAACAAGCGACAACATCCTCCTCTTGGATACCACCATCAGACTTCTTAACAGTGATAATGCCCCGGATATGTTCTCACTGCTGGTGCAAGCAAGGCTTTTGATAGAGTTAACCTGCATTTCCTATTTAATATATTGCCTTTATTTGGATTTCCTCAGGAATTTATAAGGATAATTAAGGTTCTATATCAGAAAGCTTCTACCATTATTCAGATAAATAAGTTTAAAACTAACCCTGTACCCTTATCCAGTGGCACAAGGCAATGTTGCCCTCTTTCCACATAACTCTTTAATCTCTATCTGGAAGCCCTGCTCCTGTTTATTTCACAAAAACCTTCCATCACATACCTAGAATCTTTAATATAAACCTTACGTACTGTGCCTTTGCTGATGACTTAAATATATATTTTCAGCTTCCCACCACTGTTGTTGTGTCTTTCGGCTTTTCCCAGTTAGGGATTGCCACAGCAGAACTCTGGTCCGCTAATGATTGGCAGTAGATTTTTACGTGCCGAGTTGCCAGCCCTGACGCACAACCTTCAATGAAGGTACGCCCATTTACGCATGTCTCCACACAGAAGACGCTCTAGCTGAGAATCGAACAGGACGTCTTACTGTGAGGCGACAACGCTACTGCAGCACCACCACCGCAGTCTGATCTCCCAAAAATACTCAAAGCGATAGTTGAGTTCTCCGAAATCTCTAACTATAAATTAAATTCAAATAAATCCCATGTATTTCCCTTGAATCTTATAGGACACAAGGAATATTACTTTCCCAAGAGTGAGATCAAGATTAACTACCAGTTAAAATACCTAGAGTACTATTTACCCCCAACTTTAAGGAAATCATAAAGAATAACCAACTACGCACATGGATTAACATTGAAACTGATATTAATAGATGGAAGAATATTAGTATGTCTCTACTTTCAAAAGCTGGTGTCATCAAGATGAATCTATTACCAAGAATACTCTTGCAATTAAATGCCACATTCCCAAATATTCCCCAAAAATTCTTTCTTGATATAGAAAAAGCTATATCAAGATTCTAATGGTATCCCAAATCTACTAGAATTAAATATGATAAACTTGTACTTACCAAGGATAAGGGGGGATTGGGTTTCCCAGACTTCAAACTTTGTTATGGTATAATTACTGCTTACAGACTAATACAGATAATAAACCATGACCCATACGTTAATACCTGGACACCTCAGTGGACCAAGATCTGGTTTGAACAACTTAAATCCCTTGGATATAACACCAAATCTCTTCCCTTTTTAAAACTAAACCAAAAAGCTTTATTCACAAATAACTTACACCCACTAATTAAGCATATGATCCTGACTATTAAAAGTTATTCAAATCAATACAACTATTCAATGCTCTTGCCTTTATACAACTGCTCCACCTAAATCCTAACCTACTGATAAATAATAAACCCCTAAATCTAACCTATTACCCCCTGATAAAAGATCTTACAATATGAGAAATTTACAAATGGAAATAATCCAATATACTGCAACTAAGATTGAAACTCTACCTTCCTAAGTAATATACTATAATTCTTAGCCAAATCCATTATCTTATAAATGCTAAATTTTCACAAACTAATGTCGACCTGCAGGACATTAACTTGGTAAAACTAGTACTAAAAATCTTGCGACTAAAGGGAAAACAATCTCTAGGACATATAATCTTGTAATGAGCATAAAATACCAGAATTCTCTATTCTCAGCTTATTGGCAAGGGAAAAAACAATTACTTACTGAAGAAAGCAAGACTGGCCATTGAAAATACGGTCAAGTTTATTCCCTTTAAGAGGCTGCTATACACACAAATTATGATAAATAACCATGTATATTATACTCCATCAAAGCTAAATAATTTCAATCCCAAATTTTCAGCCATATGCCCACACTGCCCAAACCAAACAGCTGATATTCGCCATGTTATGTGGAACTGTAGCAAGGTACATAACTTATGGTGCTCTTTAAGAGCTAGATTAGAGAAGATGGGATATGAAAAAACAACCCTGTCATGGGAGACTGCTATAGTGCATGCCAACACAAATGAACTTCCAGAAATGTTAAAACATGTCCTTATCACAATGTGTACCCTTATTAAATGTTACATCACAAAACATTGGACTGTCACATCTCCAATCATTGGGAAGATTTTAGCAAACTAGCTATTAAATATATCTCAGCTCACAAATTAGTTTATACAACAACAAAACAAAAACATTATTATCAGAAATATTGGGGTTATCTACTGGATGTAATTCTCAAGAATTAAAGATAGACCTTACACTGACCTTCTAAGACAAACTTATATTAAGCAAAGCTTGCATTATAAGCAGCTTATCTCCTTTCCTGTCTATACACCTAAATACTTTCCCTAGTATACCTATCTATAACAAGCGATTGAATTTCTTCCTCTTTCTCTTTATAAACTATGCCCCTTACACTATCTCTCATCTTTCAAATGATGTTAAGAAGAATTTCTCTCTCTTGTTTGCTGATGTAGTGACTTCTAGTGTACATAATGTATCTATTTAGTATTTAGCTTTTATGGTTGTTTTTTATATGTAATGTCGACTTATGTTTTTGATATGTTGTATTACTGTTATTATTGAAAAACTAAATAAAGAGTTTTTGAAAGAAAAAAAAATTAAAGAGGGAGGACTACCTTGGACCGTTAAGTAGAGATAGAAACTAACTGCCAAGAGAGAGGCTGTCTTGTTTTTGGACTGTGGGGGTGTATTGCACTGTTTAACTGATTTTTAGTGTTCTGAATGTCATTGTTTTTAATCACAGTCACTAAACTAAAATTTGTCTTTGTGACCACCAGAAAACAGTTCTATAACTACTGCAGTATCACAGTCATTTAAGCTATAAGCTGATAATTCTTCAAGTGACATCCACATCAAGAATGAAGGACATACTCTGACATGGCAGCATAAAAAATGAAAGATTTGTGTAGACAGTAAAGTTTGGAAACAGGAGCCACAATCTTGGTGAACTCACTTTCAGAAATTCACTGCAAAATAAAATGTGTCTGTCTGACGAATATTAAATACACCTGGTGCTGTGGCTGTGCAGTCATTTCATTCAGTGATTAACGGTACTTCAGGTGAGGTCCACTGTCCACAAGAACAGAAGGAAACCATCGCAACTGTACATGCTGACAGATCAAAAGAAGTCTGCCCATCCCACTGCAGCTGGTCTGTGCAGCACTTTTCTTACTGTGTAAGAGATATAGCCTGTAATCCCAAAAACACACACTACTGCATGGAATAAGAAACTCTGCTGTAACCACAAAGTAGTCCAGTAGAAAGACGTTCAACACCACAGCAAGAATATCAACCAGAAATAAAACAAAACTGTAGTATGAATTGTGAAACTGGTGCACATGATGGCACAGCAGAGTCAGTGAATAAATGACACATCTGTATGTCTTTCTTTTGAGCAATGTATCCGTGGCTTTTTCCTTACTGTCAGTTTTCTTTTCTATTCAAATCAAATGGCCAGCGGTCCTGTCCATCAATTCTTCTGGTTGCAAATTGTCAAAAAGAAAAAAGCATCAGGATTCCCATCATTCCACAGCTCTTTCTCTGCTGTCAGTGCCAGCCCCTGACTAAGTGTCCACCTGAGATTAAATAAGCTTTGCTAACCATAGCTTTTCGCTTCCCGTTCCTCTCCTGTGCTTTCTGGCAATCTCATTCCTGAATACACCCAATATTTATTTGTAAGGCCACTCCCACTCATATTCACTTCTGACCTTACATGTACAGGTTGCCACACTGAGGTGCAGCAATGGCACAACAACTGTACAACCATTCTTGGCACTGTAGCCTTTTATACTGACTGCATAGTACTTGTAAAAGGCAAAGACAGTATACAAAACTCAGCCCTGAGTCACACCAGTACGGTGCAGCAGAATTAAATTTTGCACTGAACATGTCTGCGCTTTCATGCCTTTAATAACTGGTTACTCTGAAGACACTTAGCAGTGACATTTTAGCTACACATTAAACAATATTTTTGTTAAATATCAGAAAACAGATTCGGGCGAAACACAGCTCATAAAAGGATAAGTCAAGGCACATCTATCCAGGCACAAAATATCAAAAGTCCATGGCCAAAAAACAAATCCAAGTAGTAAAATCCGTAATTTATTGCATATAGGTACCAGAGTTAGCGCTTTCACCTTTCGGTTTCATCAGACTCAATATTTTTGTTAAGATTAATTTCAAACATCTTGAGTAATTTTTATTCCCAAATTTCACAGTATGAAAAGATAAGTACCATCTTCTGCATCCTGCATGTTTTATTGCAGTTCCCCCAGAAAGTGTTAAACATAAATTGTGTTTTATGTATGCAATGCGATACATTGTTTAATGTTTCTGTGTCAAATGTTAATCTGCTGTAAAGGAATTTTCCAGAAGTAAATGTCCGCCACTTTCATCACAGGCTGCACTTTGTAATCAGGTTTTACCATACAATGCTGTCTTGAGGTGGTCTTCTGAAAACACAGTAGCTCTAAGAAGCAGCATTATGGTGTATGGGAGCGTACCCCCTACGCATTCAATGAAGAAAATGTCATGGGAGGTTTGCTATTCAAGAAATGAAATATCCTTTTAACTTTGTAAGAAACTGGAAATTTATGGCAGACACAGAAATGGTATAAGACAAGAATACTGCACAGAATGTTTGACAATATTGTGCTGGATAGGTCCCCACAGGTTGTATGCTTAGACAGTTTTATGATGTTCAGGTATGGGATCCTATATAACAGATGCACCATGATTACTAATACTGACAGTTAATTTGTACAGCGAATTAACATATTAAAATGTTAGCTTCATGTTCACTGCCATATACTTAACATTTCTGAAGAACATATTCTGCTTACATGTACATGTGACAATGTCCTGCGTGATGGCTGTTTTGGTTATCAAAACCATTAAGAACTAATATGTCTGGGAATCAGTTGTCAGTAAACTGGAAGAGAGTTAATTCCTTCATGTACAATATGAAGTGAAGGTATGAAAGGAGATACACAGATACCATACCACAACACCTTTCAAGAGCAGTGGATGTTCACCTTTTAGTTACTGGGAAGTCAGAGGTGCTGTGGCAGGTAGCATTTAGCACACATAGAATGAAAAGAGAGGTACTTAGTATATTTCAGGGTGGTGTAAGTAAATTGATTCTGTACTTTCTAAAAAAGTTTGTCCAGAGGATGTCTACCAAAAATAAGAAGAATAAGGAAGTTGGCATATAAGGTATTATAAATACAAATGCTAATAGTGTAATATGTTCCTGTATTTTAGGCAACTTCTTCAAAGGGCATTGAAAATAATAGAATTCTGAAGAGGTTATATGGAAAGTGTGCATGGTATATCACCCCAAAAGATACTTTCAGAGCTATAGTTCACATGATTTTTAGATATTTTAATATAAAGTCTGTAAACAACTTAATCAAGGATGTGAAAACTTTTTTTTTCATGTAATGAGGTTGCTTTTAACCAAATGAAATCAGACATTTTTCATAAGACCACTTTTATAAATGGCCCCAAAGTTGTGCAGCCTTGGAAGAGTCTATATATATATATATATATATATATATATATATATATATATATATATATATATATATAAATGTGTGTGTGTATATATGTATGTTTTTTATTTATATATCTATATATATATCTATATATCTATACATTACATGTGTGTGTATGTGTATATGTATATATAGATGTGTGTGTGTGTGTGTGTGTGTGTGTGTGTGTGTGTGTGTGTGTGTGTGTGTGTGTGTATATATACACACACACACAGACACACATCTATATATACATATACACATACACACACATGTAATGATTACAGCTGTCATGGTCGACAGACATTTGTGTGATGCAAGTGAGCATCCATAAGAAGTGAGTGAAGGATCACTTGTATATATGGTAAGCTGGGCAAGTTACGGATGATCAGAAAAGGTAAGTGGTGATGCAGGGAGTTTGTGTGTGAGTGTGGGTGTTTTAGGCTTAGGTATAGTTCTCAACCTCTTAGAACAAGACATCTGGACAAAGCCATAAATAAAAGTGGAACAAAGGCCCAAAAATAGGGACAATTTTTAAGTGTTGCTCTTACAAATGTGGAAAGTTGATAGAGCAACAGGTTTTACATTATCATGAATTTTCTGAAGGGTATGAAGTCTGAAACTAAATTTGTCTGTCATTATTTTCTAACTTCAGTCTTTCATGATTTGTCACTAACTTGCTGTAAAACCACAATTTTTATGAAAAAAACAAAAATATGAGGCAAAAATCTGTACAAATGAGAGGTATAGGCTTAGGTAAAGGGATAGATTTAGTGTGTGTGAGTATAACTGTTTTAGGGTAAGGGTTAGGTAAGGATGTAGATGTCGAGTGTGGGTGTGTGTATGTGTGTACATGCATGTGATCAGTGTCTGAGTTACAGCCACCCCCTTTCACAATATGTGTACCATGACAGAAGTATGGTGATACTGTACTCAGAGGATTATGATCAGGTTGACTATTATAACCTGCTTATGTGCTCAAGACATGCCTTCGAAAGGTGAATCTTAGCATCCATGTCGAGAACTATAATTAAAAGTTAAGATCAGAGACAAGATCATAATTCTTTGTAGTGCATAGAACTTTATCTGCTCTATGCACTACTAGTTACAGGGGAAAAATGCTAAGTGTTTTGCCGGCTTTCAGATCTGTAAAGCACTGCATGAGCACTGTCAAAAAGACTTTGTAACATATTCTATTACTTTGACACTCACCTTGCCATGCCTCTCAACTGTCTAGAGTTTTGCCTCATATGTTTGGTCTGTTCCTCATAAAATCTCGATTTTGGACAAATCAGTGAGTTATTCTAGCTACTTTCTAAGTTCCTAGGAGGAAGTCAGGCAGGAACACATTACCAGCATGGACAGCATGCAGAAGCAAATCTGTTTTTATACTAACACTGTATTTACTGGTCAGTACTTGCAGATTTGACTGCCTAGCATGAGACTCAACCATAACAAGTTAAGCAGGGGGTGCTTAACATTTGTTAATATCTGATCTGTTGCTATAGTAGTGCTTAACTGATTTGTCTTTGTTCAGATATTGGAGCGTTATCACCGTCCTCCATGCACTACAGTGATATTCTGACTACAGCCATCCCCTTTCACAATACTGGTATCATTCAGAAGTATTGTGATACTACACTAGCACTGTTGCTATGATTGCAGCCATCCCCTTTCACAGTAATGGTATCATGACAGAAGTATTGTGATACCACACTAACAGTGTTGCTCTGATTGAAGGTATCCCCTCCCCTTTCACAATAATGACATCATGACAGAAGTGTTGTGATACTACACTAACAGCATTGCTATGATTGCAGGTATCCATTTTCACAATAATGGTACCATGACAGAAGTGTTTGATACTACAGTAATAGTGTTGTTATGATTACAGCCATCCCCTGTCACAGCACTGGTACTGTGACAGAAATATAGAGAAGCTATACAAATAGTGTTGCTATGATAACAGCTGTCCCCTATGACAGTACTGGTACCATGACAGAAGTATAGTGATACTGTTACTATGTTGTTCACACAGTATTTCACACATCCATGAGACATGTAATATGGTATAATGCACTCACTTAAATTTGCAAGTTCATATGTCATTACTAGCCTAATGACCATGGGGGGCCTTTTTAAGCTTAGCCATGCTTTCCAAGTGTATTTGACATGTGTTGGTACCCAGTGGTTATTTTAAGGGGTGTATGTAGGCTTGGGCATGGATAGCCAAGCATTTGCAGGCCGTATTTCTTTAATAAAGACATTGGTACCAAACCAAGGATAAATATATGATTCCCCATTTCTCCTTCATAACAACACTTTTATTTGTTTTATTTATACATTGTTAACCAGCTGAGTAGTATGTCCCTAAGACTTAGCCACTTTTCAGTATGTAATGTAATACAGTCACTTTCTGTTCTGCTTCTGCTGGTGGGGGTTATATTGACAGCAGACTAAGCTTCCCCTTCCCCCTCCACATATTCAAGCTCATCTTTGACAAAAAAAATTTTTTAAGTGTCTTGAACTAATTTTCAGCAAAGCTACATCTACATGCTGATAATATTTTTCAAAACTACTTGTTCATCTTCATGTTAAACTAATAACCGCCTGCAGCAGCCAAAATGTATTTTGTGTCCTTCCAGTGGCAGTATATACTAAATTATATTTCAAACCCCAACTAAAAACAAAGCAAAAAGTTATGGAGGAGCATCTGCTGGCAGCCCTCCCTGTGACATTAATTAGACTGACAGCTCCATTCATCCTAACAGTGGACCATAGCTAAATGAGGTGATAAAAACACATAGCAGATCCACTGTTACAATATTTGTTTCATATTTACACTCTTGGTACATTATCAGCTGATTATCTACATCCTTAGCATGTCTTTAAAGCTACTAAACTTCCTGTGTGCCTGCCATATTTACTGTGCTCAGTAAAAAGTATACACACTGCACAAACGCAAAGCATACATTTGCATCCCCTCAAAATCTGCTGAATTAAAAAAAAAAATCTGCAGTTCCTGTTCATTAGTATCTCTACAGGTGGACAAATTAAAATTCCTGAGCATCAGCTGCCCAAAAGCGCAACACCAATCATTATTTTCCATAGGAAATCACTACTGCAAGCGTGCAACTGTGGAATCAGAAGGTGTAAGGGACTTGCCCCCCACAGTGGGGGGGGGGGTACATGAATACTTGCTGCCCTGCAAAAACACTTACAGTTAACTTTTTCAATTCTGTATTTCAGGTATTAATTTTCAGCATATTTGATGCTTGAGGTGGGGGTTGCCATTTGCTTTTTTATAGTGGAACCCTTTTCATTATGATGTTAAAAAAAGAAAAGAAAATTTATGTACTTCATATACAAAACTAGACACTGACACTCTTCACTAAAACCCATACTCACCTAAAACAATCCCCTAAACCTAAATCCATCTTTAGTTTATTTTCAAATTACATATACAATTTAAAAATAATAAATGGTAACTCAAGCTCTATTTCCCATTCAGTATGGAGCAGAAAAGTAACTTTACACATTCCACACCCAAAATCCACACAAAGAAGCACCCCCAAAAACACGACTGTCCACCTACATCCACCCTCTAGAAATTGTGTGATAACACAACATAATAAAAACCTAAAGAAATCCATACAGCATTACAGGCAAAGACAGACCCATTATTAGATAAAAGAAAATAACTGAACTATAAAACTAACAAATTGTAAACTAAACCTCAATGAACTACTAAAATACATAAAATAAACTGTAAAAACATTAAAACTTACCTCAGCAACTACAGAAGAAAATCAAAACCCGGTCACTCAAAATGCAGCTGTACAATCCCAGCACTCCAAAGATGCCCTACTCAAAATAATTTTTTTTTTTTTTTTTGCAGGGAAATAAGTGCCCAAATCCAAAGTTCAGCTTTTTTTCAGAGACTCATTGCCAGCAGTCTGACATAGGCATTTTAGGGAGAATAAGCAATGTGATTATTCCTGTTTGCAACACACACACACACACACACAAACACACACATGCTCAAACACACACGTACAAACACACGCACGCACAAACACACGCACACACACACACACACACACACACACACACACACACACACACACACACACACTCTCTCTCTTATCCCATTTCTTATTGGCATACCCATTTTGCCAGTCCAGAGGTTCTGTTGTTGCCCACTCTGCAACACTGAAGGGGTGCATTAGCTGTGTTACTCCAGCTCTCTCCACTACCTTCACTATTTCTAATTAGATAAAATCCTCACCTACAGTCTTACTGTTATGGAAGCCTCTGACTACTGTAGTGACTTCAGCTGGAGTGAAAGGCTCTGACCGAGTAGAAACATCAGTCACTGCTCCATGATACAACTGCATTTCCAGTGCATAAATACTTCCTCAAAATATTCCTTCTGTCTTCTGACAGTCTCATCAGTAGTGGTTGGCCTTTCCACCGTTTGCATAGTAAAGTCAGAGTAAGGTTCCTCCTTCCCTGTCTGAGGTACTCTATAGTTTTCCAGAATATACTGAGGCTGCCCATGTGTCTTTCCTCATAGGCTTCCAAACTCCTGTCATGCCCTATCTATTACTTATGAAACTACTTTTGCTTTGATTTTGTGGCCTTCCATTACCTTTCATCTAAGCCAGAAATGCCCACAACATACATTGCTTTGAAGGTTCCCAGTGTAAGCCATGTACATTCTAATTTCTTCCCTCATTGCTAGTGTTCACCAGCAGGTCCTAAAATTATGACTGTGGCACCATGCATGCCTTCCTGCATAACTCCATACTCTGTCTTAGCAGTTGAGGTCCTAAGCATGATTCATTTAGGTTCAGTGTCCATGAACACATTCAAATCAGAGTTGATATTCTCTTCAAGATATAAGGTGAAGCTTCCAGTTTGGAAAGTCAGTAATGAAGATGTCAGCTTCTGAATGAATGAAAAAATAAAATTGATTATCGGAATCTTAGCAGTCATCAGAAAAGATATGTTCCTGAACCCTTGATGTTGAGAGCTTCACCCCATGCTCACCTGCTTAATTATTCTAACTATTAGGTTGCACACCCTCGAGGATAAGGCTAGACATGTCCCCTATTCATAAGTTCATAGGTGTATAATAGGCTAATGGCCCTGGAGCATTTACAAGCCTAGCCCATAAAAGTGCCTGGCATCGTGCCACCCAACGTTAGATCCCAGTGCCTTTATCAAGTAGAGCCACTGGAGTGATCCCCGGGGTGAACTTTCTATTTCCCATCCACTCATCAAGATTTCTGTTGAAGAGGACCAGTGAGGTGCTCTGCTTGACAAGTATGGGAAGTCTATTCCAGAGCATGGGCAGTCTCTGGGTTATGAACCTGTCCCTCCAGCATGTTCTGTTGATCGTGCTAATGAGATTGAGGTCTCTGGAACGTGTGGAGCAGAGGGATTGTTATTTCTTTAGATGTAGCATTTCTAAAAGAGCTGGGTCAGACATGGCTTTGTAAGTCAAGCAGAGATCGCCTCTTAGTAGACGATATGAGACAGAGAGCAGCTGGAGTTTTTTGAGTCTGTCTGTGTACGACATGGGTTTAAGGCCTGGGATCCTCTTCGTAAAGTACTTTTGTGGCCTTTCCAGCTGTTGCATGTGTCTAGTGAGGTACATGCCAAATGGGCCATTATACTCGATGATTGGCCTAATGAGGGAAGAGTAGAGAGAGATGATTACCTCTTTCTTCTTGGATGCAAAGCCTCTGGTAATGAGATATGCCATATGGAAGGACTTTCTGACCACAGTGGCAATGTGGTGGTCGAAGGAGAGGTTGCTGTCAACCTCTGTCGCCAGACCTCTTATAACACCTTCAGTGTTCAGTGGGCTCGCATCAATGTGATAATTAGTGGGAACTGAGTTTTTTCCAAAGGGGATGATGACACATTTTTTGGCATTAAGCTTAAGGCCTTGGATTCTACACCACTCATTGGTCTCAGTGAGGCCTTTCTGTAGGATGTCTACATCATTAGGGAATTAATAATGGCTCCCAGCTTGCAGTTGTCTGCAAATTTAGTCAGCCAGAATACCTCTGTGTTGGCCTAGACTTCTGAGAAGTAGATGCCAAACAGGAGAGGACCCAGGACTGATCCCTGTGGGACTCCACTCGTGACTGGTTGGCAGTCTGACTTGGAGTCCGCTACTTTCACACTGTGGGTTCTATCTGTGAGCCAATTTGCAACCCACCTAGCAATATAGGGAAAATAAGGAACTACACTGATAATATGCATGAGACTGAGAAAGATTGCTGTTAAGGTAATGCTTTTTGATAATAAATGCAACACCAAAAAAGCAGCAGAACTCCAAATACGACAAGCCAGTGTTCACGGCTTCAGAAAAGTAGTTTAACATCTCTAGCTCCTCGGCTGAAAAGCCTTCAGTGGAGTACTGTGAACACTGGTTTGTCGTATTTGTTTGTTTTATAATAATTCCAAGCACAAAAGCTTTTAGCATGATGGCTCAGGCAAAAGAAGTAGAAAAGATTGTTGCCAAGCTTAGGGAACCTATAACAAGGAAAATAACCAGAGATCCTGTAGAGTTTAGAAGTATTTCTGAGTTTTTATGAAGCTCTGTATAATTCAGTGAAATGTAGAAATTAAGAAAAAGCACAAATGGAAATGATTATTGAAGAATTAAATATTCAAAGGTTAGAGGTAGACGAGGCTCAATTACAAATAGTTATAATAGAAGGAGATGAAATAAAAATGATGATATTTGAACATTCTACAGGAAAGTCTACAAGAATACATGGTATTCCTGTGGAATGTTGGAAACTAGGAGTGAAGAAAAGTGATAAGAATCTGGAAAGTTTTGTTTAACAGTGTTTGAGAAAGGAAGAGAAGCTATAAGGGTTTATATCTATAACGGCTAAAAGAATGTCAAAGGTAATGCCAAAATTGATAGATAGGGATCGGTGTGGATTTGTGGATGGGAGGCAAACATATGACACATTAGTAGAACAGTGATGATCCAGAGGGAAGCAGAATGTAAGAAAATACGACTATTGTTGGTGAGTCTTGATGCAGAGAAAGCAATCAACATTAAGCTGCGATTTTATGAGTGAAGCAATGGAAGCATTTGCATTCCCTGATAAAATAATAAGGTTGATTAGGAGGATATATGAGGGATTGAGGGCAAAAATTAAAGTGAGGGGGTTCCTCTCCGATAAGTTCTATTTCAGCAGAGGAACCAGGCAGGAGTATCCTCTTCCCCTTTGTTATTTGTATTACAATTGGAACCATTGACAAAGAAAATAGGGGGCTCAGAAATTCACGCATATAATTGGTATGGTAATCAGAAAAAGTTGGCTTTATTTTCAGATGATATTCTTTTGCACCTGATAAAACCAGAAACGGATGTTTTAATATTGTGGAACATTATGAGACAGTTTCAAGTCTTTTCCGGGTACAAAATTAATGAAGATAAAATAAAGACAGTAGCTGTAAACTATGTACCCACCCACAAATTGCTTCAGCAATACCTATATTTATAAGGACATGATAAAATAAAGTACTTAGTATGGACTTCAAACTGTTATGCTATGCAGCTAAGGATACTGGGAAGTGACTAAACAGAAGATAATACAATAACTGAGAAATTGGAAGCTGTGTTTTATGCATATGGATAGCAAGATACAAGCAGTGAAAATATTTTTACTCCCATTAGTTTTCTCAACCAGAGGTGAAGCTGTGGATAGCAATTAATAAAGAATTGAATGATTTTATTTGGGAGGAGAAGAGGGCAAAAGTCAAGTAGGATAAGTTGATTCTTCCAATAGAAATAGGTAGTTTGGGATTATCTGATTTGAAGGGATATTTCAAAGATACAATGCATAGCACAAGCATTAAAAGTGGAAATGTATGATAATGAAACAGGAGAAAGCTCAAAAGATAAGGAGAGATTGGGATTGTTGTTTCAGATCTTTAAGGAGAATAACAGTAACCATACAGAATTTTGTATTCCTAAAGTAGCAAAAAGTATTCTAAGAACTAAGCCAACATAATAACGGAGAAAGGAGATTCTGCCAGTAGGGATGACTGCAATACAGAGAATAGGCAAGAGGGGGGCTGGAATTTACTGGACAAAACTGACAAAGGAGCCAAGGCTAGAGATTGTCTTCCTCATCAAGGATTGATATCAGAGTATAGGCAAATAGAAAGGAATAGTAGGATACTACATGAAAGATCAGTGCAGGTAGAGATTTTAGTAGATGCTAGAACAGAAGCTGCTGCTAAAATGGAATGTAAAATATTGCATGATAACTACAGGAATCGGTCAGAGGAGGTTAGAAAGGTTTGGGAAGAGAGACTGGATGAACAATTCAAAAAGAAATAATGGGAGGATATATATATGTGTGTGTGTGTGTATATATATATATATATATATATATATATATATATATATATATATATATATATATATATATATATCTTACCTCTCAACTGTCAAGATTTTTGCAGAATGTCCAGATTTTTGTCTCATATATTTCATTTATTCCTCATAAAATTTGTAGTTTTCTGGCATATCACTGAGATGATCTGAGGATGAATTCACTAAATAATGGCATACATTTGAGTTTCAGACTTCAAATCCTTCAGACGTTTATAAGAGAAATATTTAAGATCTCTCCCTATTTTTGGGCCTTTGTCCCCTGATTATGTCAGGTTTGGTTCAGATTTTTTGTACTAACAGATTAAGAGGTATGGTGTATGTATATGTATGCAACAAAATCTGGAAAATGTAGGATCTTTCATTGGAAGTGTTTGCATAGGTGTTTTTATACCCCAAGCAGACTCCAAAGAATTTATCCTCGGGTAGACTACAAATGTTGGAGGTGTGATAGGGAAGAAAGAGGTAATTGGGAATATATTTTTTAGTGTGATGAGTTTATTAGATTGTAAAAATTCCCTACAGACTACTCTGTCAGAAATACAAGGTAAGCAAATTGATGTAAATAAGGAAATGATTTTTGAGCTGTGACACAGAATCAAAAATGCCTAGACATAGTAAGGCCGTGCTCAGTTTAATTCTGGTGGCTGCCAAAAAAAAACAGTTACTAAAAAATGGAAATCAAAGTGTAAACCAACCATACTAGAAACAGTGGATATAGAAATAGAGATTTGAAGTTGAATCTTTAGAAAAGGGTAGGGGCAAATTACATAGAAAAAAATAGGAATTGTGGGAACAATATATGCTGAGTAATGTTTTGGAAGAGGAATGAGGTCTACAGGAAACCAAGAATTGAATGAGCTATGTAATGTTTGCTAGTAACTGTACAGAAGATTATAAGTGATATACAAATTTTGCAACTGAAAATATGTCAATATGTTTTGTTTTCATTTATATGTTTGTGATTGCCTATATCATAAGTAATAATTCAATAAAGATGTTTTCTGTATAAAAAAAATGGTGCGCTCATCTCTCCAACTTAGTGTCAAAAATGTAGAGTGTAAGATTTGGTGACATGGTCAGAAAAGTTGATCACTTAACTTTGGCACAAGATATTCTGGTACAAAGTACAGTTAATGTCTTCTTTATGTTTCAGTGTAATGTTTATTATGGGGCGATTTTTAAGATGGGCAAAATTCTCGTAATATCTCATCTGTCAGGTTTAGATCCTAGAGGCTGGTTCATCCAGTGGTATTCCACCAAATCTCTATCATTCTGCATGTGAGCTTTAATTACAGACACTGAAAGCATCCTTTTCAGAACATTCCCATTTCCTCTGAGAAGGCTGATCAGTTTTATCTGCTTTTAGTTAAGCACAAATAATGGTCAGAAAATTCCTTTCTGTAGCTTGTAGGTCTTAACTTCTTTGAGATAACTTTTTTATCCAGTAGAAAAAAATTTCATCTGCAGCACAAATAACCAGAAAATTGAGTATCCTCATACGTGACATGGACCTGTCATGAAGGGCAACTCCAGAAGAGGAGAAAGAACAACCCCAACATTAACCATTCTGATTCAGACAGTACCACAAAACACTCTCCGGGGTAAACGCACCACTGTAATAAAACAGACAAATAAAGACAGCAGGAATAATCCAAACAGTGGTAGCGACCATGCAGCTCACAAAAAAGTATATATAAATCCACAGAAGCAGTCCTTGAAGTAAAATTGTTCTTTATTGTGTAGACTGGTAAGTGCTTTTGCGTAAAGCTTCTTCAGACCAAAATCAAGATACCACATTACATTTCCGTCTTTTCTATTATACTATTCTCAGCCAATCAGAACATTAGACTAATCATCTCAACTTTCAAAAATATAAAGGGGCAACATCACTTATTCAAAAATGAATAGTAAAGGCCTATATGAAACTCTAAGTGTCATATACCTCATCGAAATGAGAGTAAAGAATTATTGACAGTAATAAAAATGCTAAAATATCGGCTGATATTAATAAGTCAAAAGCCAGTGTGCACAATAAATAAAGATTTTCCTTCAAGGACTGCTTCTTTGGATTTATATATACTTTTTTGTGAGCTGCATGGTCGCTACCACTGTTTGGATTATTCCTGCTGTCTTTAATTGTGATTCAGGGCCTATATAGTGTGTAAAGGTGAATCTTAGTAGATCTCACTGATACTCTTCCTCATTTTGCTCCAACTAAGACTCCGAAAGTCAGTTGACATTGCCAGTATCTAAGTTGCTTAACTCCTTCATGGTCATGTTTGCCCTTGGCTGATGTTGCACCAGTTTGCCACCCTTTAACTTGCAGGTGGTGACAAAACAAGACTAATCTAGGCAGTCTTTATGGGATGAGCCTATTAAGGTTATGTGAATGTTGCATCTACTAGATTTTCAGTGATGGACACCACTCCTAGACGTAGATCAGGGATGAGTCCATTATACCCTTGACTGGGTAGGGTCCTCTTAGCTTTATTTTAAACTTTCACAGAGCTCTCCTTTTGCCCTTTTGTTGTCTTGCCTCTCACATAGTATCAGTATGTTACTCATAGGCTGCAGAGAAAGGAGTATGTTGTTTTGCATAATATATTAACAAGTTTCATGTATGTTATTGTGCCCTAGAAATACTGTGTGGACAATGTTGTTAGTGTAGCATCAGTGTACATATTAGAGGATACTACATAGCCATGTCAGTAGTGCAGAGGGATGGAGACCTGACTATGACTCTGGAGACCTGGGTTTGAGATTGTACATACTCTGGAGACCTGGGTTTGAGATTGTACATACTCATTGGAAGATCTGTCTTTTGGAAAAATTGATCAAGTGGCAGATACTACTCTTGATCAATTATCAGATGCCAGCTTACCCCTACCAGAGGCTGGAGAGGAATGAAGTTCCAAACATGAGTACAACAGCAGTGACAGGTGGGCGGCTGGTTGGATGCTTAATGGCCTCATATTCACTCTGGGGAAATGGGGAATATAGGTGGGAGTGTCATTTAATGCTCAGCTTCCTGGGAGTGAGACATTTCTTCCCATCCAGTTTAATATTCCCTAGAAGTAAAAAAAAAACATGACAGACTTCATTGGCCATTGTATGATGTCATTGTGTCTCCATTTTGACTTCCATGCAGAAACCAGTAGCCTTTCGTTTGACACTCATGTTGCTAAAGTAGTTAGGAAAACCTTCTATATCGCCCACCTGATCATGAAGGGATTCACATCTAGATCAAGGGAGGTCATCGTCCCCCTGTACTCATCACTCATTAGACCTATGATTGAGTACAATGCCCCGTTCGGAATGTATCTGACCAGACACCTGCTGCAGCTTGAAAGGCCCCAAAAGTTCCTCACCAAAAGGATAAAGGGTCTCAAAAATATGTCTTATGCTGCCCGACTGAAAGAACTCCAGCTCTATTCAGTCTCATACCGCTTGCTCAGAGGTGACCTGTGCCTGACATATAAGGCCATGTCAAACCCAGATTTGATGAATATGCTTCACCTCAAAAAATCTAGATCCCTCAGAACCACAAGGCGGAGACTTAAACCTTGACACGGTTATAAATAGAACGTGCTGGAGGGACAGATTCATCACCCAAAGACTCCCTATGCTGTGGAACAAAATCCCGGTACATGTGAGGCAGAGCACCTCGCTGGCCTTGTTCAAGAGGAATCTTGACCAATGGATGGGAGATCGCAGATATACCCCAGGGATTACTTCAGTGTCACTGCTTGACAGAGGCACAGAAAAATGATAGGCATAGTTTTTATTCAAACTAAAGGGGTGGCGAAAGCCACATAACTATGGGCTAGGCTTATAAATACCCATGGGCAGATAGCCTAGTATGAACCTATGAACCTATGAAACAAATGAGCCATTTGAGCTGGATTACTAAAGGATTTGCAGTAGAGATGACCATCCAGAAAAAAATGTCACTCCTTAGTATGTCAGGTTGGGTACTTCATGTACTTTAGTCTAGCACAGTGACATTTCCAAGTTTATAGACATGATATTTTCAAACTTCTTTTTTTTCAAAACAGGTTTATTGTTTTAACATACAAGAGAAATATCATAACAATTTTATACAAGTAATTAAAAATAGATATGATTATAACATTCAACAAAACAACTAAAGTATTTACAAAGACATCCACTACAATCAGATCAATTAATTAAACTAAAATACCATGCTATTGAAATTAGGATTTTTTTAACAAATTTTGTAAATTATCCCATACAATATAATAAGATGTTTTTCTAGTTGTTCTTGACCTAATTGTGTTTATTTCCATATGGCACACTATATTCATAACATTTTTAAATTCATTGAACGAAGGAGATGCATCTGAAATCCAATTTCTGGTTATTATTTTCCTAGCCACTGCTAGAATAGACCATAACAAGGGAAGCTTAACCTTTTTAACACTTTGAGGTACAGGTGTGTTGAATAATATAAGAGATTTAGAAATAATGAAATTATCTGTAAAAAGAGCCTGCAAAAATTCATTAATTGACTTCCAGTATTCTTTCAATTTTATACAGTCATAAAACATATGAGCCCAGTCAGCATTAATTTCTACATTACATCTCTTACATAGATTATCTTTATTATTTATTTTATTCATCATCAAAGGTGTATAAAAAGATCTATGTAAAAATTTCCATGTATAAAGTCTCCAGACAATGGAAGGCGTAGTTCTATAGGCAGATTCAATATATATTGTTTATCTTGTTGATTTGGTGGGTCCCCATTAATAGAAGTGAAATAATTCCAGTATGTATCTACACTGTAAAAAGTTTCTTGTCTGATAATTTTATGTATATATGAAAGTTTACCTTTATCAGAAACTTTATGTTGTAAATTTAATATCAAGTAATCAATCAGTGTTGGAATAGATTCTTTAACTGTTATAGACATTAGATCTATTTTATCAATGAGATGTTGTCTAAAGGTCTGAACCTCTAACCAGCAAGTTTCTCTTAGATCAAATTCTTGTTTTAAGAAATCTAGATTTTTAACTTTATTATCAGATATCAACTGATACCAGTACTTTAGATCATTATCTATAGCTAAATGAGTTCCTTCAGAAGTAGATGACAAAAGCATACCCTGAGTATACATTATAGGGAATATAATAAAATTCCATTCCCTATACTTAGGGTGCATACATATAAAGTTACGATAGCTAATAATAATATTTAATGGGTAACAAACCATATGTTTAGGTGTAATAGGTGAAGTACAAAATTCCTTTAGTAACCATAACATGGAGTTATTTACAATCATATTTTTATGTGTTAAGGAGATTTTCATGAAGTGCATACTAATTAGCTCCCAATAATCTTGCAATTTTGCGACATATGACTGATCTATTAATAAAGTAATAACTTTTACAATAGAAGAGATAGTATATAAAGTCTGGAAAAGAAATACCCCCTTGAGACCAGCTATTAGTATGTTTCTTTAATGCAATCCTAGGTCTATTAGGTGCCCATAGGAAATTTAACAATAGTGTATTCAGTTTCTTGATAATTATTTTTGTAGGTGGAAGTATTATTGATTGTATTAAGTATAAAATCTTGGGGAATATTATCATTTTAATAATTGTAAGTCTCTCCTCCATAGTAAAAAACATATTATTCCAGGTATTAAAAAGATTTTGTATATTAAGAAAACAGGTATTATAATTATTATATATAATAGATTTAATATCTTTAGATAGTATTATACCTAAATAGGTTATCTGACCTGAATTGGGTACATATTTAGTAAAATCACTAATGAGAATATTTTTCGTGTATATATAGGTAGTATTTTAGTTTTTCTTCATTGAATATTAAACCAGAAATACTTTTAAAATTCATCATTTTATCAAATAGAGACTGCATAGAAGAATTAGATCCTGCTGATGTAATTAGAACATCATCTGCAAAAAGTTGAATTTTGGATGTTGTATTTTCATCTATTTCAAAACCCTCTATGTCAGTACTGTTTCTGATCAAATTAGCCCAAGGCTCCATTACTAAAGTGAATAATAGTGGAGAAAGTGGACATCTTTGTTTTGTACCTTTAAAATGGGTATTTTTTGTGAAACATATGTTCCTACCTTAATATAAGCCAATGTTCCTTTGTATAAATGCTCAATTAGATTTACAAATGCATCTGAGAAGTTTGTGCACTTCAGTAAGGTAAACAGATAGTCCCAACTTACTGAATCAAATGCTGAACTTATATCAAGACTAATAAGTGTTAAATCTTTCTTTTTCCTATTTGCAAAATCAATTAATGTTAAAGTTCTTCTTATATTATCAAAAGTATTTCTATTTACAATGAAGCCTGTCTGATCTATATCTATAATGCCGGGGATGATTGTCTTTAATCTATCAGCAAAAATACTCATAAACATTTTATAATCAACATTAAGTAATGAGATGGGTCGATATGAAGTACATCTAGTTGGATCTTTATTAGGTTTTAAAATTGGCGAAATAAATGTATATTGCCAAGATGGGGGGGTTATTAACTCAGTTTGGGCCAAAATAAAAACCTTATGTATTAATGAATATGTACTTTTAGAAAGGATTTTATATATCTCTGGTATAATACCATCATTACCCAGTGCTTTGTTTGATTTAAGCTTATTTATTTGTGTAATAACCTCTGTATATGAAATACTTTTGTCCAATAGTTTAATCTGTTGTTTATTAAGCTTTTTATCATGTTTGTGGTTATGAACTCCTTTATTTTATCTTTAGGTTCCATGTTAATGTTATTATGGTTAATTTTGTGAAAGTGATTTCTAAATTCATCTAGTATTTCTGGTATACTAGAAACATTCTTCTTTTTCCTTAGAGAAAAGATTTCTTTGATATGGTTTTGTTTATTCAACCTTTTTGTTTTATTTTTAAGTCTATGTAAGTATTTGGGGCTTATTGAATAAGACAAAAACTTGTATTTCTCTAAAGTTATTTTAACTTTATGAGTTAAAATTTCTTTGTATTTCTCATTTAGTTTGTTTATTTCTTCAATAACTTTGTTGTCCATAATATTTTCTTTATTATTATGTTTATAAGAGTCTAATTTACTTTGAATATCTAACAATTCTTTATCCCAAGATTTCCTTTTATTATTATACCATCTGATACTTTGTCCATATAGATATGATTTTAAGGCATCCCAAACATAGACAATGGAGACTTCAGGAGTATTATTTATGTCTAAAAATGTTTTACTTCTGAAAGTATATATTCTTTATAGTCTTTTAGTTGAGTTAAGTATGCTGGTATCCTTTTGATCTGAACATTATGAGTATTTTTTATCATGAATTCAAAAACAATTGAATTATGATCAGATATAGGACATGAAATGATTTTGGAATTAATTAAATCTGTTACCATCTGGTTAGAAATAAAGACCCTATCTATTTTTGAATCAGTTTTGTATCTGTTAGAAAAAAAAGGGGTATGGTAATGATTTTGAATCTATCTGATTATTAATATCATTCAAATGATAAGAATTAGCAAAATCATTTAAATGTTTTGCGTTAGATGTAATTCTTCTTTTTCCTATAGTGGTAGTATCACTTTCATGTAGTATACAATTAAAGTCACCAGCTAAAATAATATCTCCTATAGAGAATGATATGATCTTAACAAAATGATGTTTCACTGTATTAATACCAGTTCCAGGTATCCAATATACATTAATTAAAGTGTAAGTCTTCCCATTAATTTGTATTGTAACCATACAAAACATTCCTTTGTCATCCTGATAAGACTTAATGGTTTTAGGAATGGGCATACTTTTATTCCATAAAATAGCCACTCCTCTTTTGTTCTGAGTGTGCTCTGAACTAACCAGTACTGTATATTTGTTTTTGGCTAGTTTATCAATATCTTTTTTCAAGAGATGGGTTTCTTGCAGGAAGACTAAGTTGGCCTTATGTAATTTAATGTATCTTATTAGGCTTGCCCTTTTACACGGATTATTCAATCCATTAATGTTTAAAGAAATTCCTTTTAAAGATGTCATTTGGCATTTTTAAAACTTAAGAATCTTATGATCAAAATAACAAATAACAACATAAGTAATGTTACATCTCCTCCTTTAGGTGTACCTTTAAATATAGCTGTATTTATTGAATCTCTTATGGGATTTTGTATAGGATTCAATTTTGTTTGTAGTGACAATGAGTGTACAAAATATATTGTGGATGTCAAAACTATATACATATAACAATAAACAAGTGAAAATAATGTAAGGATTAAACCTTGCATCCAGCCTGCAGTTAAAAACTCCAACTTAGAGTAGTATTTACCACTCAAGTTAACCCCCTACCCTAAGCAGCAGTACCTCAGCTACCACCTTATCAATTTAATACTGGTTATATTTAACTTAAATTAACAGTTTTCAATTCAATTATCTAGCAAGACAAGACTACACATTTGATAAAACAGCATCGTATAAACTAAAATAAACTTTTTTTTTTTAAACTATTCATACTACTATATACATCTATGTAATATAATACACTTGTATTCAAATAGCATTCAAATAATCTTGATATTAGGAACCAAGAGGAGAGAGAGAAATAAAAGACGTGAAAGAGGGAGAGGGAGTGAAAGAAAGAGAGAGAAAAAAAAAAAAAAAAAAGAAGGCATATTTACATATTAATTTATTCAAAGTATGTAAAAATAAGCTCTAACATTCATTTAAATCAAAAACTTTGGCTAATATAGTTTAGACATTACATATATTAAGATGCATCTATTTTCTGTCATGTAAATGCAGTCAACAGCTTCCAAAAAAAAACCTTGAATTGCTTGTATATGAGCATTTTACTCATACTCATTATTGTCAATAGAATAAAATATTATATTTATAGAAATTATTATAAATCATACTGCATAGTTATGCAAATTCTCAGAAACACTTGCATTATTGTAAAAAAGCCATCTGTATCTTGTATGTCTATACTACTGCTTTAAAATATATCACATGACAATTTCTTCCAGAATAGAGTTATAAAGTTATTTATGCTTGTCAATCAGATGAATTAAATGAGTTATAGTAATGTATATGTTTGGAACATAAGTTTTTAACACAGATTAGTATGCTGCAGTCAAGTAGATTTTCAAAAACACTTGAATAAATGTTTCATTTTCTATGCCTTCTAAAATAAGACATTTACTTACTACAAGAAACTGCATCATTTAAAATCATTATAACTGACATATTTTATGAATTATAACATAGATATTTAAGTAATTATATAAAATAACTCTCATTTAAATGTTAAAGAGTTCATTTTCCTTCACATAGTCTCATTTGCATCAGTTCTACTTCCTGGTAGAGTGTTCTTCCTGAATCTACGATGTGTCAGTGTGATATCTGGGTCAAAAGTCAAACTGACTGCTTTCAGCTTCTCTGTGAGAATTCTGAGAGTTGAAGCTTTTAAAACAACTCGAGGACACTGTTAATGAGGTAGCCCACATCCCAGATTGTCTCCCTTAACATTTTGGCGGGAAACTTGTTAAAAACTAGTGACAAACATTCATTTAGCAGTGTAAATGCATCTAAACATGACAAAACCTTCACGATGTATTTTACAGGTTATTACAGCCTCTATGTAAGTGAAATTAAGCCCAAAGTTATTAATAAGTAATAAAACTCAATATTTTTGTCCCAACTCAATTTTTATGCAGATCTTATTATTTACTGTGTCTATATGATCAAAAGCATTTCTATATATTAATATGAAAAAAAAAAATAAAGAGAAAGAATAAAGAAAAGAAAAAGAGATTAGAAAATAAAAGAGTGTAAAGCAGAAATAAAAAAAATGTAAGAGAAAGCTATAAGAAGTATATACAATGGAATATTACTTACTGTTTATATTAATAGAGTTAAAAATAAAACATATTATTTACTATTATTTAGTTCTAATTATTATTAGTTAGAGCATGACAGATTATTTACAAACAAGCATAAGCAGTATAATCAAGAAAGTATAATTAGGAGTAGCATTTGAAGAACATATAAACTTTTTACAAGGAATAAATATGTTATTATTCCATTTATCATATTTTCATTACTCTTCTCTCCCTGCCCTCCCCCACCCTTTACCCACTACATAATCTAAATAGAATGTCATTGTTTAAACAAAGAAAAGAAGAAAAGGAGAAAAAAAGAAAAAATGTATCAAATTACTGACCTTACTTCTCTTTTTCAGAAAGAGAAACAAATTGAATAATAGCTTGTTATTAGTTCCTCAGATATTTTGACTGGTTATGAAACAAAACATTTTCTTGCACACAGAGAATAACTTTGATTAAATCTTTTCAGAATATTTGTGGCTTTCTGGAAATGCAGGAACTATATTTAAAAAGATTAATAATGAAGTAAAATGATGAGAGAAAAAAAGAAAAAAAAACAGAACAAATCATTTGTTTTTTAGTCTCTTCTTCTCTGAAGTCTTCCACGAAGTTTCAGTTGCCAGTCTCTTTAATGAAGGACTAGCCCATTCCATTTCCTCTATTTTATCCAAAATCTTATTTTTTGATAAACAGTAAAGCAGAGTCTAAGTCATCAAAATTTTAGGACCATCAGGAAGGAAGATTTTTAGCTTGGCAGGAAACAGAAGGTATGTTTTAAACTGTGCTTTTTTAAGCTCCCTTATTAGTGGCAGAAAAACTTTTCTTTTAGCTATTACCAAGGAAGAATAGTCATTGTCAAAACGCACAGTTGTCTCATTAATCTTAACAGGAGCTTTAGCCCAAGCAGATTTAAGAACCATCTCTTTATCAAAAGATGATAGAAATCTAACTATAACTGATCTAGGATAGTTTTTGTTAGAGTTAGTATTAGCTATAGATCTATGTGCTCTTTCGATACCAAAAGAGAATGCTTCTTGTAAGTCTAAAGTTTTAGGGAGCCATGTTGTGTAAAAATAAGTAATATTGTTACCTTCAATATTTTCTGGCAGTCCAAAAATCCTAATGTTATTGCCTAGATCTATTTTCCAGGTCATCCAGCTTTGTTTGTAAATGTGTATTTTGTTTCAGCAGAAACTCAATGTTGATTTCCTCTTCTTGGATTCTATTTTCCATGTCATTCACAGCTTCTTCTATGCCTGTCATCTGGATCTTCTGTTGTTGCAGGTCTATATGTAACAAGTCTATTTGTTTTGTAGTTTTTTCTATGAAGGTATCAATTTTAGTATCCATTTTATCCATCTTAGCAGTAAGTTGCTGGATTATAGTTATCAGAGACTGAAGTTCTTTCTTGATGCTGGTGTCTTGAGAATTTGTCTTACTGGAACTCATTTCAGACTGATAAACTGACAGGAAAATTTCCAAAGTGATTTCTGACAGGAATATTGTTAACATTTCCTTTCTTTTTTAGATATAGTTCAAGAACTATATAAAACAAACATATTTAGAAAGAAAATTACTTCAAAAAATAATTTTTTAAGTAATTAATTCCTGTCAGTGTAATGAAATTGGTGGAGCTGAAGAAATCTGCTGCTATCCTGTGTTCATCCTTGGCCACGCCCCATATTTTCAAACTTCTGATGACATTAATTTGACCTTCTTGTTTTTCCAGGAATATCATTGCTTCTGGCAAAAGCAGGATAAATGTTATTTTCATAACTACACATACAGTTGTCACTTGATTAATATTTCACAGACAGAACAAATGCACTCTGAGTAATTTTGATGGAGTCACATATCTGGCTTTGCTCAAGAGCAGTTGTGTTTGTATCACAGCTACATTTGTTAAAGTTTTACTGTAATTATTTAATTGTATGGTTTATCTCATTAAATACTACTTTATCCATAGATTACATACATTATATATCTGTCCATGATTTTCATGTCCTAAAGAGTTACATGAGCAGTTACCCATAGGTGTAATTCAGACGTTGGTTAGATCCTGCAGCAGGTTGTAATATAGGGTGAGTGGTGGCATGATACCCCCAGGGGAAAAAAGATTTTTTCAGGAAAAAGCTGTCCTTGGGACTGTCTTCAAGTGTTTCAATTTCATCTGCTAAAGTTATATCCTGTTTCAGGTGAGACATTGTGGTTAGATGGTGTAAAACCTGGCTGTTTCATTTCTCTTACATTCTCGTATAAAGTTCCTACAGTTTGGATCACTTTCCTCTAGTTTTATAGCTGGTATTCAGAATGTATATGTACAGTTTTCTTCTTCTTGAAGAAACCAGTAAACGACTTCCAGAATGGATGCAATTACTATATGTAATGTTATTAATCAAATTACATACTGTAACCATGCAATGTCTTCTGAAACTCTGCACTGCATTTTGTATTATAATTTGCCAGTGGGGCTTCAGAAATCTCTGCCATTCCATTGTAAGTACAACTCTGACTTCTGTCTCTATGAGTTGCTGTGAGCTCAGAGATTATATGTCAGTGGAAGATGTACAGGTTGGCAAAGCCTCCTAAAAAGGGTTGGAATTTTAATCCTGTCTGTGTGTAATCAAACCTGCAAGTGTCTCTGATGAATTGCAGTTTTGGTCATGAGCATTTAAAGTGTTCAGTCTTAAATTTGTCAGCTTCGTTAAACTGTTTTCTGTATTTCCATGCAAAACTGCTCTCTCTTTCTCCAGTTACAGGGTTCATTGCTCCTGTATATAACCTTCCTCTATATTATACTTTACCTTTAGGGATATTCCTCTGATCTCCGTAGTTGCTGTCATACAATAAATGCTGGTGGTCTTAAAATGATGTAAAGTACAAAAAAATCATGTCCCTTTAGAATTCTTTGTATCTGTACAGGACATGTGATCCAGCAGACATGATTCCAAAGGATACAGATACCCAGATGACATGATGACATTTGCAAGATATGCGTATGCATTATGCACATGCCAGAGATGTCTGTCATCTCCTTTCTTCAGCTGAAACTGTTAAGGAAAAAATAAAAAATAATTAAATAATTCAACAGTCTTGATAGAGTTTCAGAATTTATTATAACATGTGTGGAAACCCAGCAATTATAGGCATGTCTACCTGAACTTATAAAATCAGATCAATTTGTAGAATTTTAGAACATAATTAATAACATTTATCAAACTGTCATCAGACAGTCAGAGTTAATACAATTCAGTACTTTTATTCATTAAGACATTATGTTTCACTATATTAATTACATATAGTTAACGCCATCCACAGGAACCTAGTCATCATTTTCTTTAAAAATTGAATTATGATTGCTACAAGTATAATTTTCTCATGAGAAAAGTTGAAAATTACTGAACAAGCATAATTTTGATACTTTGCTGAGTACATAAATGGTATTCTGGTAAGTCAGTTATTGTGAACAAGGAAACGGATGCATTTATATATTTGCTGTGCTTCATACATTCCTGGGCATGCTCGGTTAAGTTGTTTACTGCTTAAAAGAATCTGCTGACATGATTAAAAGTTTAGTCATGTGTACTGACTACATACTCACTTCCTCTTTCTCTGACATGTGCAGATCATTTACAGTACGTGTTTCAAATTTCTTATTTATTTTTTCCCTCACAAAACCTTGCTGCAGCCTCCGTTAGCCTCCAGTAGACATTGGTACAATATGAAGGAAAGGAGGAACCCTACTGCACAGTCCAGTCCTTTGTGATTGGCCTGTTTATTTCACTTTATTTTATGGTTATTTACTGGGGTAGTAGCCTCATCACAACTGCCCATTTACAGGAACTGCCTGGATGAAGTGATATAGAAAGAAGTGAAACAGAGAGGCAGTAAACTGTGTAATAAATACTATACAGTAACAATTAATAGAGGTAGCAATACAGGAAATGTACTTTTTGCAATTTGACATGATTATATTTCAGGTTTACATCATGGTGGAGACGATGTGGGTTAATGAGAGTCAGGGCAGTTTATAACCTCAAGTCCATCAGAAGACGTGATAACTAGCAACAGGATCAGAAACTTTTCCTGTCTGCTAGTGGACTGATCATGTCTGTTATGTGCTTGTGACGTACAGTACACCTCTGCAACCTAATACTTAAATAAGAAACTCTGCTGTGTAATATGAAATGAGATGAAATAGGCTGTAGAGTGTGTTTTAGGTAATGGCAGGAGCAGCATTTAATACCTGGCCACTCATTGGTTAATACCTGGCCACTCATTATTACCCTCAGCGGAATTTCAAGAAGATGAGCTTGAATTTTTAGTAGTAGTAGAAACATATTTACAGGTAAGTAGTCTAAACTGTGTATGTGAAAATAAACAAAGTAATATATTTATTTCATAGCCATAGAGTTTATTTATTTATTGCCATTTGTGTACCAGGAAAGTCTAAGTAGGCCAGAAACCTGTTTTCAGTGGAGGCTCAAGGAGAAAAGCTCAGTTGAGGAAAATAACATTAAGAGAATAATATTTTTACAACAATAAACATAAAATAAATCAGAAATTTTCACAACAGTAAAATGTATATACAGTGGATATAAAAAGTTTACACACCCCTGTTAAAATGCCAGGTTTTTGTGATATAAAAAAATGAGACCACAAAAAATCATTTCAAAACTTTTCCCACCTTTAATGTGACCTATAACCTGTACAATTCAATTGAAAAACAAACAAATCTGTTAGGGGGGAAAATGTAAAAAATAAAAAAAACTTACAATAAGCTGGTTGCATAAGTGTGCATACCCTTAAACTAATACTTTGTTGATGCATCTTTTGATTTAATTACAGCATTCAGTCTTCTTGGGTATACACCTGCCATCAATTAAAGAGACTCTGATTATCCCCAAATAAAGTTCAGCTGTCCTAGTAGGATCTTCCTGACATTTACTCAGTTGCCTGCTACAGCAAAAGCCATGGTTCGTAGAGAGCTTGCAAAGCATCAAAGGGACCTCATTGGTGAAAGGTATCAGTCAGGAGAAGGGTACAAACAAATTTCCACAGCATTGGATATACTATGGAACACAGTAAAGACAGTCATCAAAAAGTGGAGAAAATATGAGACAACAGTGACATTGCAAAGAACTGGATGTCCCTCCAAAATTGATGAAATGACAAGACAAAAACTGGTCAGGGAGGCTGCCAAGAGACCTACAGCAACAATTAAGGAGCTGCAGAAATTTCTGGCAAGTAATGCTTGTGTACTACATGTGACAACAATCTCCCATATTCTCCATATCTGGGCTATGGGGTTGGGTTGCAAGACGGAAGCCTTTTCTTCCACAGAAGAACATCCAGGTCCAGCTAAAATTTGCAAAACAATACAGCAAGTCTCCCGAAAGCATGTGGGAAAATCTGTTATGGTCTAATGAGACCAAGGTTGAACTTTTTGGCCAGAATTCTAAAAGGTATGTTTGGCACATCATCAAAAGAAACACCATCCCCACGGTGAAGCATGGTAGTGGCAGTATCATGCTTTGGGGTTGCTTTTCTTCAGCTGGAACTGGGGCATTAGTCAAGGTGGAGGGAATTATGAACAGTTCCAAATACCAGTTACTTTTGGCCCAAAACCTTCAGGCGTCTGCTAGAAAGCTGAAGATGAAGAGGAATTATCCCTAAATGACCCCAAGCATGCATCCAAATCAACAAAAGAATAGCTTCACCAGAAGAAAATTAAAGTTTTGGAATGGCCCAGCCAGAGCCCAGACCTAAATCCAATAGAAAATCTGTGGGGTGACCTGAGGAGGGCTGTGCACAAGAGATACCCTTGCAATCCGACAGATTTGGATCACTTTTGCAAGGAAGAGTGGGCAAATATTGCCAAGTCATGATGTGCCATGCTGATAGACTCCTACCCAAGAAGAATGAATGCTGTAATTAAATCAAAAGGTGCTTCAACAAAGTATTAAGGGTGCGCACTCTTATGCAACCAGCTTATTGTACAGTTTTATTTTTTATATTTTTTCCCCTGACAGATTTGTTTGTTTTTCAATTGAATTGTACAGGTCATAGGTCTCATTAAAGGTGAGAAAAGTTTTGAAATGATTTATTGTGGTCTCATTTTTTATATCACAAAAACCTGGCATTTTAACAGGGGTGTGTAAACTTTTTATATCCACTGTAAATAAGGTTCACTGACAGTCTTAGTGGAAAAAAGAGAATTATACAATAAATAGTATCTGCATTTTTACATTACAGTGTACAAAACAGTGGCTGAATTAACACATTTCAGGATGCATTACATAGTTCTTAGTGGAGGTTATGTGGGTTCATTACATTTTAGTAAAATGCATGGACAAGATGAAAATTAGAGTGTTTATAACTGGATTTTGAAATCTTCTAAGTTGTTTAGTAATTGCTGGTATGACAGGGCATTCCATTTATGTGCTGCACGGTTTGAGTAGTGGGAGTAGCCTGTAGGATTGTTAGGCTTGGTTTTAGAAAGTTGTGATTATCAGTGGAACGTATGGCCCAATTTGGAGGATATAGTTGTGGAATGGTATTCACAGATGGGAATTTAACAGGTTGGTATCTAGCTTGTAAGTTGTTAATAGTTGTGAACAGGTCAGTATGCTAGATAGTTCAAGCCAGTTTAACTGTTTTAGTTAGAAGCAATAGTGGGATTTTTTTCTGTTGATTGGTAGCAAATGTGGCCACTTTATTATAGCATTTCTCAAGTATGGTTGTTAGAGTTGTGCTTAAGTTGGTAAGAATGGGAAAGATGCAGTGGAGTGTGGGAAGTAGGTAGGTTGTGGCTATGTTAATCCTGGTTGCCTCAGTAAGGTAAGGTTTAATCCTATACAGGGAGCTAGATTTTGGAATGTTTTAGTGCCTAGTTGTTGGTGATGGTGGTTGAATTTGATGTGATCATCTGTAATCATACCCAGGAGTTTTGTATGACTAACCACTTCTGTCTTAGTGTTGCTACCTGATGTTATTATGAAGAAGTTTGTTTGAGTGAACAGTTGTGTGGGGGTGAAGAATATTAGCTTTTTTGTGGGGGGGGGGTTCAGAAGGAGTTGAGGGTCTGAGGAGGCTATGATGCTGTGGAGGAGGATTGTTGGGTGTGCTTCTGGGGTGAGGGCAGAGTCTTTGCTGCAGTGATTAATGTCGGGTCATCAGAATACTGTATAATGGCGGTGTTCTGGGCACCTGTGTAGAGGCTTAGAATAGATTCTTGAGGAACACCAACAACAACTGGGAGGAAGGAAAAAAGTCATTTTTACCATTTAACAGCCTAATCCCTGTAAGATAAATAACTGTGAAACCAGTGTAGTACTGATTCTGCCTACCCTAGGGATGAGAGTTTGGGTAGGATGTTGTCATGGCTGACTGTGTTGAAGACTTTAAATGGGTCCAAAAATAGTGAGGAAGTAAGATAGCCAGAGTTTCTGTGGCAAGTGATTGTATCATTAAAACTTAACAGGGCCAGAGTTGTACTGTGGTTGGTCTAAAGCCATGCTGTGTTTGTGACATGAGTTTATTTTTTGTAATGCAGCTAAGAAGATGAATTTGTATGCATTTTTCTTCAACTGTTGATAGGAGAGGTAGTGTTGCTATTGGTCTATAGTTTGTGATGCCAGCATATTGTCCACCTTTGTGCAAAGGTGTAATGAAGTATTTCTTCCAGAGAATATGGACATAATTTTCTTGGACTGGGTGATTAACTAGAATAGCAACAGAATAGGCTAGGTAGTCAGCAGTGATTCTGATATATTCAGTAAGGAGGTGGTCTGGTGTCATAGTTTTAGTTTAAAGTTGGGTGGATGCTTTTTTATTATGGCAGTAGTGGATAGTAAACCAAAAGAGAAGGTATTATAGGAGTTAAAAGTGTTTGATGAAAGTTGTTGGAAGTTAACAAATTGGGGTAGAATTTGGTTGCTAGTGGATTTTTGTTTTATTAAGGAGGTAACAGAGTTGATGAAATGCAAGTTAAACTGGGTAACAGTGCTGTTCTATTTATTGTTAAGTTGTTCATTAATTCCTGTGTAAAGACCAAAGGCCTTTCAGACTCCTCACTGAGTGTATGTACCATGGGACCCAATCAGATATCAATTTGTTTTTTTGAATACCTGCAAAGAAAAGACTGTCGAATATGTAAAGCAATCGTGTTTCAAAGTTGAACCAAATGACTGTGTTAAATAGTTTGCTGTTAAGATTGTCCTTGACTCCTCACTTCTGTAAGTAAAATATACACCTCTGCTTAATTTGCTTGCATTCAACAGTTCATTGTTTAGTAGAAATCGATATTTTTCACTCCAGAGCACCCTACAGGCTAAATAAAGATGACCCCACAGATTTCTGTAAGTGATTTAAACGAGGCCAAGACTTTTCACTCTGGATGTGTATGATTTATCTCTCCAAGTAATGATGCGCCTTGTAAATTTTCATTGAATAACTTTTAAGACCAGGAGATCATCTTTCTTGTAAGAGCAAAACAACATGTACTCGGTGATGGGTCTAACATATGTTATGAAAACCTCAAAAGACAGTCATTACTTCTTGTTGTAAAGTTCTTAAAAAGTAAGCAAATAGCTTTTGATGCCTTAGCTTTAACTTTTATGGCACTAGTCCTATACTTAAAATTACTACATAAAGTAATAGCTAAATCTTTTTGTATTCTGTCATTTCCTGTAACTCGTGGTGACCTAAGTTTATCTGATATTCAACTACCGGTTTCCCAAAATGCAACATAGCGCATTTATCCTTATTAACATTCAGTCCAGTTAAGTGTACTCATTCAGCTACCAAACACATTTAAGTGTTGAAGTGGTCAATATCCTCTGTCGATGTAATAACACAACCTAGTTTAATATCGTTCACATAGTTGGCTATCAAAATATTAGATATCTTAAGAATAAATTAAAATACCAGGTTGAACAGTACTGGATCTAGAACTGAGCCCTGGGGACCCATTTGTTCACTTCAAGCCAGCTAGATGTGAAATTTCATATCCTTACTCTGCAGTCTACCACAAAGCCAGTTAGCCACCCAGCATACAATGTATAAATTAACATGTTAAGTTGTCAATCTCGCCTTCATTCTTGCTGGATGGGTTCGGAGCCGATCCTCGGCTCCGACTCGGCACTTGCTTAGCTTGAGAACTCCTTTTACCAGCTCGAGGCAACCCTATATCCCATGATGCAAGGCGGGACTATCCCAGATCTCGTTTGCCGCTTTGCGAAGAGGTCTCTTTTTTTGCCAGCTCAGGTAAGTTTGAATTTTCAAACAGTTTAGTCAGGGTTTTGTCTCTCCCTTGTTCCATATCATAGTGTGTAGTGTTTCTACAGCCCAACCTATTTCCCCATATATTTAAAAACTTTCTAGTTATAGTAAAGTTTAATTTTTTCAGTTAGGCCTAGGCCTTTTTTTCTTAATCCCTTCTGTGTGTGTGTTTTTTGTTGGGATTAATAGTGTGACTGTTTGAGGTGTGTGAGTGTTGTTTTTTTAATTGGACTATGTCTAAGGAAGGAAAGGTCTCAGGCTTCAAGAAGTGTGACTCGTGCTGTCAGAAAATGTCTCTGATAGACGGTCACACTTCTTGTGTTTACTGCCTGGGGCCTTTACACCTGCAGGACTCCTGTGCCATATGTCATTCTTTTAGCCAGAGAGTCCTGCAGGAGAGGAGGAACAAATTGATCCTCCGTGGCTTACTAAAGCCAGAAGGTTCACCCACTAAAACTGGGTCGAGTAAACCTTCAAAGCCACCTAAGGTTCAGGCTACAGTTGTTAAGCCTTCCCCGGTGGCTCCGACTCCTTCGGAGTCGAGATCGGCTCCGGACGGAGCCGATCTTTCTTCTTCTGACGTGGTAGTGTCGGTTCCTACCGGCTCCGACACTCAATCTACTGTTGCCTTGTCGGCTCCGGCTGGAGCCGACATATTATCCAGTATCGGAGCCGAGAAGCCTTCGGCTCCATCTGGAACCCAGAGGACGTCGGCTCCGATGGCTTCGTCCAAGAAGAGATCTCGGTCCCCTTCTTTGGAATCTATCCACTCGACTCCAGGGTCTCTAGAGAGGGTGGTAAGCAGGCTGTTGAAGTCACAGGCACTAGCCCAAATGCTCCATAGCCCGTCTCAGCAGACTTCGGCTATTGCTCTCCCCTTTGAACTTCCTCCTCCGACTCCCCTCCAGAGTTCGGAGCCGGAGCTTATCGGGACAGCGACCGTGTCGGCGCCGGAACCGATACATCCCCTTTCGGCTCCGTCGTCTTCGGCTCCGATCTCCTCCATGAGACCTTCCTTGCAGGGATCCGGTCGTCGAGTTTCCCTTGTCGGCTCCGAGGGGGCTAGTGGCATCGGACCCTTGTCCGACCCTGCTCTCCCTCTCGGGGCTTCGGCTTTGGTAAGCTCGGCACCGACATCGGCCTCGGAGCCTTCTCTCAGTGGAGCCGGGAATTCCTATTTCCTCGGAACGGGAATATTCCGGCCTCCCGGGGAGAGGAGCCTTTGAGGTGATGAGGAGTTTCCTGGCACCTGAGCCAGGTCAACGGTCCATCCCTTTAGCTCCTCCCTCTTCGGTGCCTGTGGATGTCTCTTGCCAGCCTCTTGCTCTCAGGCCCAGGGATCCATCGCCCCAGGTTTCCCCATTGGGAATAACTTCCTCTTCCGAGGTTTCTCCTGATCCTGCAGGGGAACCCCCTCGGAAGAGGACGTGTAAGAGGAAACACACAGACTCCCTTGAGTCTACAACATCTGATACCGACTTAGATGAGTCGGAGGGTTCCCCACGGTCCCCTCTGAGGATGTCTCCTTTTCAGACATCCTTGAGCTCCTCAAACAGAGGGGGAATTGGCCCTCCATTGACCCCTCCGAGGATGAGTCGGTATACCTGGAGGCTTTTGGATCCCGACCCTCCACCTCCTGGGTGTCTCCGCCTTTCGACCCACTTATGCAGGTAGTGGCTCGGAAGGCGTGGGCAGCTCCAGATTCTGTGGAACCGGTCCCCAGGAGACCATCCAAATTTATTACGGCCCCTTCAGACAAGCAGTTTCTTTCTAAGGGCATCTCTGTGGATGCTATGGTGGTGGCGGCAGCCACCAAGAAGGAACTTGCGGATCCTTCAGTGCCTGTCCATCCTCCTAACAAAGATTCTAGGACCATGGACAGGTATGGCAAGCGGATGTTTTCTTCAGTGACCTTTGCTATGCGTTCGCTGAACTACCTTTGTCATTTCACCAGACTTCAAAGAGATATTCCCAAGGAACTAGGTGAAGTGGTTCAGGATCCTTCAGCTGCTGGGGCTCAAGACAAGATTGCCTCACAGCTAGCAATCCTAAATTCTTTAACCAACTCCTCCATGCGGCTCATATCCTATGCAGCCGATGGAACGAGCAGAGCCGCAGGCACAGGAGTGGCTCTTAGATGTCAAGCCTGGATGCGGCTTTGTAATTTTGTGGACCCCTTTAAGGCGTCCTTCACCAATACCCCCTTTGACGGTTCGGCTTTGTTCGGACCTCAGGTGAAGGAAACCTTGACCAGGTGTGAGCAAGACGGCAAAACTCTTTCTGCCGTTGGAGTCCATTTTTCCACCCCTTCTAGACCCTATCCCAAGGGTCAGAAAGGAGGAAAGATGTGGTTCCGTAAAGCCCAAGGAGCAGCGCCGGACACGCGTGGTCAGTTTACCCCCAGAGGCAGAGGGGGTAACAATAATAGACGCCGCCCTAGAGGCAGAGGGGGTCCTCAGAACCAGGGCAACAGGGAGTCTCTTCCTGAGAAGCCCTTTCAGCATCCCTGAGGTGTTGCCCGACTGTCCACCCTTGGAGGCAGTCGGGGGAAGGATTTCGCTGTACCCAGTAGCCTGGCGTTCCCTTTCACAAGATATGTGGGTACAGTCGGTCATATCCGAGGGTTACAAAATCCCCTTTGAAAGGTATCCCGTACCTCACCAATCCCTTCCAGACATCTCACCCTGTCAAAGGGATTTGGCAGAACAGGAGGTTTCAAAGCTCCTAGAAAAAAGAGCCGTCCAGACTGTTCCAGCAGACCAAGTAGGATCCGGCGTCTACTCGAGATTCTTTTTGGTCCCCAAAAGGACGGGAGATTGGAGACCAATTTTAGACCTGAGCAATCTAAACAGATTTGTCAAGAAGGCAAGATTCCGGATGGTCACGCTTCAGTCCATTCTGCCCTTTCTGGACAAGGACAACTGGATGTGCTCAATAGACCTTCAGGACGCGTACTATCACATAAAGATACACAGGCGCTCCAGGAGGTTTCTCCGCTTTCGGCTAGGGACCAGTCATTATCAATTCAGAGCCCTGCCCTTTGGCCTCACTTCAGCCCCCAGAGTGTTTACCAAATGCATGGCAGTGGTCACAGCTCATCTGAGACGTCAAGGATTCCAGATGTTTCCTTATTTAGACGACTGGCTCCTCTCCGCCACCACCAAGCATCAGCTTCTTCAGAGCAGAGACTACACTCTGCAGCTTTGCAAAAGGTTGGGAATATCAGTGAATTTCGAAAAATCTTCTCTGCTGCCTTGCCAATCTATCACCTTTATAGGCGCAGAATTAAACACCGTCAGTTTGTTAGCCAGACTAACAGATCAGAGAATTCTGGACATCCAAAAATACGTTCGGATTTTATTGCAGAGCAGCAAAGTCAAAGCCAGATTGATTCTGAAAGTTCTAGGTCTTATGGCTGCGGCCATTGTTCTTCTACCATTGGCTCGCTTCCACATGCGTCTTCTGCAGTGGATGTTATTCACTCAGTGGTCGTTCCAGAGCCTTCCTATGAGACACGAAATCTTAGTTACACAATCGTGCAGGACTCATCTAACCTGGTGGATATCTTCCCCTCTTCTTCATCAGGGCCGGCCATTTGTTCACCCTCCTCCGGTTGCCACAGTCACTACGGATGCCTCTCTGATCGGGTGGGGGGGGCATTATCAGGGCAGGATGGTCCACGGGACGTGGCAACGCATAGAATACCATCTGCACATAAATGTCCTGGAGATGAGAGCGGTGCTTTTAACGTTGCAAGCCCTCAACAACTTTCTTCCCGCGGGGACTATTGCAGTTCAAACGGACAACATGTCTGTGGTCTGGTACATCAACAAGCAGGGCGGGACCAGGTCCTATCCTTTGTGTCGAGAAGCTCTCAGACTTTGGCAATGGGCAATCTCCTCTCATCGGTTTCTGATAGCAACGCACATCCCCGGCAGGTCCAACCTCTTAGCGGACAGGCTGAGCAGAGCCATTCTCATGCCTCACGAGTGGTCTCTCAATCAATCAATAGTGGACCAGATATTTCTGAAGTGGGGCACCCCTTGTTGCGATCTTTTTGCTACACCCCAAAACAACAAATGCCCCGACTTCTTCACCTTCTTTCCCCTACCAGGCCAACCCCTGAGAGACTCTCTAACCCAGGATTGGCCCCGGGGACTTCTGTACGCCTTTCCTCCTTTCCCCTTAATTCCACAAGTCATTCAGAAAGCAACCGTTTTGAGAGCCAAGTTGATTCTCATTGCCCCTTACTGGCCTCGACAAATTTGGTTTCCGACTCTGCATCGTCATCTCCTGGTGCAGCCTTGGCATCTGGACCCAGTTCCGGATCTTTTGATCCACCAATCGGGTCAACAGCACCGGGCCATTCGTTCTCTCAACCTCACTGCATGGTTGCTCCACTTCCTTCCCTAGCCAGGCTTCCTATGATCTCTGATCCTGTCAGAGATATCTTGATAGCTTCTTTGAAGTCGTCCACCAGAACGGTTTATGCTTGCAAGTGGCGACGTTTTTCCCTTTGGGCAACCTCCAGGCACATTGATCCCTTTACTGCACCTGTGCATTCTGTTTTAGATTTTCTGGCTGAAGTTTTTCAGTCAGGATCTTCTTCATCAACAGTCAAAGTTCAATTGGCGGCTAGTTCCAAATATCATGTTGGCTTGCAAGATCGTAACATTATGTCACATAGACTATGCAAAGCCTTTCTGAGAGGAGTCTTTCTCCTTAAGCCTCCAATAAAACATCCTCCTCCACAATGGGATCTGAATGTATTGTTAGCATCCTTGATTTTACCACCCTTTGAACCGTCTGCTTCATGCTCCTTGAAGTTATTGACCTGGAAAACTATATTCTTACTGGCTGTCACTTCAGCAAGAAGGGTATCCGAGATTCAAGCTCTCTGCATCCGTTCCCCTTACTTGGTTTTTCACAAGGACAGGGTATCCTTGAGAACAAATCCATCTTTCCTCCCCAAAGTTGTTTCTCAAACTAATATTAATCAATCCATCGATCTACCAGTTTTTTTCCCCGAATTATTCTGACAAAGCTGAACAAAAGCTTCATTTTTTGGATGCCCATCGTCAGCTCAGGTATTATTTGCATAGAACCAAACAATTCAGGAAATCAGACCAATTATTTGTCTCCTATGCAGAAAACAGGAAAGGTCTCCCTGTATCTAAAGTGACCTTATCCAGATGGTTATCTTCCACCATTTCTTACGTGTATTCGCTCAGAGGCAAGCAACTACCCTCTAAACCGAAGGCACACTCAACCAGGAGCCTATCCACTTCCACAGCCTTTCAGGATAGGCTACCAATTGATACCATTTGTGCAGCAGCTACTTGGGCCACTCCTCATACCTTTGTCTCTCATTACAAATTAGATTTGGCCTCCAGGGACGGAGCCAGTTTTGGTTCCACAGTTCTCAAGAGTCTGTTCCATTGAGCCACCCGGGATACAGGTGCTAGGGACGCGGCCCCATCCAGCAAGAATGAAGGCGAGATTGACAACTTAACATTTAGAAGTTATGTACCTACCATAATGTTCCATGTTAGTTGTCTTCTCTCGCCTTCTTTCTTGCGTCCCTCCCTCCTTCCCCCTGGCCTGGACAGATCTTGAAGGGTTTCTCTTTCTCAGGTTTTTCTCTCCTGAGTCTTCAACAGAAGAGTCTATTTGTTAAGAACTTGTTTTCCTAGTTCTACTAGGTTAGTCTTTCTTTTAGCAGGGTATTATAGCTACCAAACGAGATCTGAGGTAGTCCCGCCTTGCATCATGGGATATAGGGTTGCCTCGAGCTGGTAAAAGGAGTTCTCAAGCTAAGCAAGTGCCGAGTCGGAGCCGAGGATCGGCTCTGAACCCATCCAGCAAGAAAGAAGGCGAGAGAAGACAACTAACATGGAACGTTATGGTAGGTACATAACTTCTAATTTGTGACTAAGCATGCCATCAGTTATAGCAGAATGAAAGACGCTGTCAAAAACCTTAGACAAATCCAAATAACCACCACTACAGACATGCCCATATCTAATACATTTGTCACTGGGTCATACAGTTCAATTAAATTAGTCAATGTAGAACTTTTTCTTTTGTGAAACCATGTTGAGTGAGGTCTATTAAACTTCCTTGAAAGTCTTAATTAAGAAAGGAAAGTTCACACCTCTCGAAACTCTTCCAAACCAGTGACGTAAGCCTGATAGGTCTATAATTACTTAATAGTGTCCATTGTGCCCCCCCCCCCTTATGAATTAGAATTATGTCTGCAAGTTTCTAGCTAGGAGGACTAATGACAGAATAGAATGGCTTATTAAAAATCAAGTGATAGTCGCCAAAATTATTTACTGCAATATGCCCAGAAAATGCTGGGAATAATATCAGGTCCCATACCACTACCCTATTTTATACAGCTCAAAGATGCTCGCACAAGGGTCAAATTGAAAACTGGGCACATGCAGTCATCCTCTATTAAAGTTCTAATGTCACAAATATCATCAAACAGTGTAGCACCTTCTGCCAAGAAGTGCTCATTGAATACGTTCGCCAGTAATGCTCCAGTGTTCAGCACTTCACCTTGGACAGAAATTGGTCCAAAAGATTTAACCTTATTTCCAATGTATCTAACCATATGACTGCAGTGGTGGTGCTGTGGTAGCATGGTCGCCTCACAGTAAGACATTGTCCTGTTCGATTCTCAGCTAGAGCGTCTTCTGTGTGGAGACATGTGTTAATGGGCGTACCTTCGTTGAAGGTTGTGCGTCAGGGCTGGCAACTCGGTATGTAAAAATCTACTGCCAGTCATTAGCGGACCGGAGTTCCGCTGTGGCGACCCATAACCAGGAAAAGCCAAAAGACACAACAACCAATGTATCTAACCATAAAAATAAAATTTCTTAGAACAAGGGCTACTAACTAAATTATTTTGAAATGTACTTTTTGCCAATCTCAAATAGGCATTTAACCTTCTGGAGTCTGTTATAGGCCTGTTTTGAGTAATTTCTCTTGCACCTCTTCTAGAGGCTAAATTTATTTCTCTTTTTTTTTTTCTCAGAAGTTTAGTATGATCAGTATTCCCCCATGGAGGTGTAGTCCTCAGTAAACTGTTAGTTATTGTTTTCTTACATCCAGACAAAAGAACTTCACAAATGTTTTTAAAGTTCTGCCATTTATTCACAACATTATTTACCTCAGTGGAATTCAACTCCATATAATTTATTTGATTAGTAATATTCAGATCGAACAACTTAAACTTGTCAAAAATTCTGTTGTGTTGATTCATACAAAAAATGTTAGTTATTTTATTAAATATAAAAAATGAATTATCTGAATTGCCTAATGGATACAGTTGGTTAATCTCAGAAATTTTAGCTGGAATATTTATAAGTAAGAAGTCTTAAGATATTATTTGTTCCGGTAGCAAAATAAATTATCTAAGTCAAATTGTGAAACATACATAAATCGTACAATTCATCCTACAACATTGATGATGTTGTGCCATCAGACCAGCTCATCATGGAAAGTTAGTCACTTAATATTATCGTTTTATCATAAGTCATAAACTTGACCAGACAATCGATATACCAGAGATGATCAGTGCTTCATAATGCAGGGCTTTTATAACAAACTAATAAGTGTAGTGGGAGACCACAGTCAACAACTAATACTTCCACAAAAATCAATTCTAAATTATAATCCACCTCTAACACCCTAACATTTAGCCACTGGGGCTTCTCCTATCCTGTTATTTCTCAAGCAGCTAAATGATTGGTATTCAGGAAACTGTAATCCCTTAATTATTCCACGTTTCATTAATTAGAACCATTCATAATTATTTGCTGAACAGACTACATTTAATTTGTTTATTTTATTAGTCGAAGTTCGAGCATTAGCATGATACACTTTTAGTAACCTAGGGTATCTAGCATGCATGTAACCAACCTTAATTCCATGGTAAAATCCAAATAATGCTTCACAATATCAAACCATTTTGAAGTTAACAATTTGCCACCTAAGTAATTCAAATGATACCTAATAAACTTGTGTTGTTCACAGAATCATCCCAGGAATTAATAAAAATCAAGTCCTTTTGAATGCACCAAATACATACCCATTTATTGAACAGCATTGCTTTTGTGAATTGGTAGTCTGCTTAGGTTAGTGACAGGAAAATTTCTGAAAAGCAAACAATGATTTTGTTTTTTTAAACAAATCTCTGAAAAATGCTCAACCATTCTATATATGTGAAAGATAGGTCTTTGACAGATCATTTACACCTGCATGTATAATTACTGAGTTATAAGTAAATCTTTTCTCTATCAGTTTGAGAAGGCCTGGGTAAACGTCTTTGAGTTTACATCCCCCTAAACTAGAAACTGGCACATTCTCTCTCTGTCAATACTAACAAGTGTTCTAATACTTTTCCTAATCATTGAGTCACCTACAGCTCACACACCAGCATGATGGTTCACTTTATCCCCCATATTTACCATATCAATTCTAAAGTTATCTCCAACTGCTCTTCTCCTACTACATTTATTTAAGACTGACTTTCACTAGATAGCATTGTCACCATCCATGTTGTCTCTTCTTTTCTTCTTTATATTACTGTCATCAGCCTTTTCCTGAAAATCTAATTCAGTCTGCAATAAAGAATTTTCAACAAGGTTATTCTGTTTTTTAGTAAACACTGTCTGTGCCCATGTCCACTGTGAGTGGTTTTCTGAATAAAAATATATGATTCCCCAAAGTATCTGTATTATAACTGGAATTATTCTTCTCCATAAAGGAATTAATATCCTTTTGAAAACCTTCAAAAATCATAAGAACCTCAGAATTAGTCTTACCTTGGAGTGAGCTTTGTACCTTAAATCAAACTTATCACTTATTAAAAATTCACAATCAACGACTTGTGATGAAATCTCTTTCCTTAATCCCTCCAGTTCTGTAGTTAAGTCAGTCATCTCAACACATTTAACACAATTATTTGTGTCTGAGTCTACTAAATTCTGTGGGAATGTGCTATGAAACAGTGAATGTGCTAGAATAGTGCTTTTCATCAATCAATGACAGCAGCCACAAATTATCAGATGTAAATGAGGTGCACTGGGTTGAGATGGTTTGCCAGAGTGCAGGAGTTTATTTATAGATGCCCAAAAGTTTGGGGAGTAGAGTTTTTTTTTTTTTTTTTTTTTTTTTTGAGTTTTGAAATCTGCTGTAGTAAATTTTCTTATCATGCTTTATACTTTGCTTTGTAAGGTTCTTTAGGTATTTGTATTCTTGAAGGGATGCTTGAGTTATGTGAGGACTTGCTTTCAAGACGTTATCTGTCAAGGTCATATATTGTTTTTTCTAGTTAGGTGTATTTGTTTTAACTCTTTAAATCTCGAGAGAGCTTATTCATTCAGGATGTTTAGGAAGGTTTTGTTGAAGTCATCAACAACATCATCTAGTAATAGGGTTTTGAGCACCCTCTGATTGATTTGTTTTAAAATAGTAATGAATGATTATAGTGGTGTAGTTTGTGTCTGATTTTGACGAATGGCAAAAGACAGAAAGTGGTCACTTAGGGTGTCACATAGGGTGCCATAGAATGACCCTATGTGAAGTCTAGTAGGTGTATGGATACGTTGAGAGAACCCATACATTTGTATTGTGTTGAAGGGGTTGGCTAAGTTCATTGTTTGCCCATCTATGCTGACATCCTCCAGTATGATAGCTTCTTGGTGTATATTGGCAAGAATCCAAGGATAGGGTGCCTTCTAAGATAAGGATATTTCTGTCAGGAATTGCATATAAATCTAGTATGGCTGAGATTTCGTCAGTGTTGAGCTTTTACAGAGAAGTAAGTAGTTCAACATGATCAAAATCTGGTTTTCTGTTAAGTTGAGGAAAGAGAACAAAAGTGTTGTGTATTTATTTATTTATGTGTTGTTTGATTACAGAAGAAGCCCAAATGAGCCAAGGCCTATTTTCAGTGTATACCCAGGAAGAAATGCCCGACAAAAAAAATTAATAAATAAAACATTGACATATCAAAACATTGACACAGGTGTAATTTCCACAAAACAAGTATTACAAAAATTGACATATAACACCTTAACACATATAAAGTAGAACACTGTCAATATGGTGACATCACTTGCTTTCTTTTTTCTATCTAATCAAAGTATATTGAAGCCAGGGAGCAGGATGTCATCATCTTTGATATCCTGTTTTAGCTAGGTTTCTGTGGCTGCAAAGAAATCAGGAGAGTAACAGTATGTAGAAGTATGAACTTATGTTACTTCAATGCTGATACTTCTAAGATTTACATTAATAAGTCGGAGCACTGCGTGGCTGGAGAGAGGATTAAGCCATTGAATAGATTGTTAGTTGTGGTAGGTACAGAAGGTTAAGACTGTGTTACTGTGTTCCAGGATTTGGGTGTATGTCTCCACTGATCAGGAGAGACAGGTGTGATAAAAGGTAAGGGGGGGGGGGGGTACTTGAAGTACAGTTTCTCTCTTGCAAGTAGTTTGTTAACAGCAGTTTGTTTAGAAAGTTCAGAGTTATCACTGTAATGCGTATTCTTATTTAATCTTCACAAAAATAACTGAACTGTGTGGGTCTTGGGGTTTGAGTAATGACAGTTCTAACGTATCTTGTGTGATTCCTATACCTAATACATCACTGGATGTGATTCCTGATTTTAAGTAGCATTTTTACTTAATCACGAACTCAAGTTCTGTCCTCCTATAGAATATCTAGTATTTGAGATCTGCAGTAAGCCTGAACATGTTTACAGGGAATCAGTAAGAACTCTAGCCACTGATATCATTTTACCCCTTCAGTTTTATGGCATCCTCTTTTTTTTCTTTCTTACACTTGAAGAAGTACATTATGAAGCATATAAATGCTGGCTGACCCTTGCTATTGTCACCAATGTTAAATCATTTCTGACTGAGCATAGCCTTTATTTGTCCTTTGGCTATAGTTCTGTCAAATATGAGTTGAACAAACGGCTTCCTGTGTGACCAGCAACCAGAGGGACGTATTAGCATTTCATTCTGTCACACAACCCCTCCCCCGCCCCTTTGATCACGTTGTTGTATGGTATTTGGCATTTACTTCTTTCATCATTGAAATTGACGAAAGAACAAATCTTTTGATTCAGATTTATGGAATGATATGTGGAACTGGCTACATTTTCCTCTTTCAGAGGTCTAGACTTTTTCTGTCAAAAAATAAATAAAAAGATGTTATTGTTCTGTTTTTCAGGGAAGTGTGATGGTTATTGTTACTTCCATCCTCTTAACTCAACTTTGAACCTATAGCCTGTAAAGCTACTCACATATTTATGCTTCATCTGCTGTTAAGGCTGCTAATTAATTTTCATTTCTGTATTGCTATTTCCTGTTACTGCTCTTTGACACTGTTTTGCATGCTTCTCTATTAACTGTATACTCCTGAATTGGGCTTCTTATTCTGAACTGGCTTTTTATGTACTTTCATTCCTAATTGTATTGCATGCTGTTTTGATTTTACTGTTTTACTTAGTATGGTAGTTAAGGACAGAAGATTAAGGATATAAGATGCTAACAAGTTTCATCCTGTAGTCGTAATGTATATCTTTTTTTATCTACATTATCTACCAACTATCAGCCCTAGCATGACCCGACTGGCATACTTATTCCCCTTTGTGCAGTGGTCGTTTGTGAGTGGCCATCATCCAGACAGCTGTCAGGGTTTTCCTAAAAACCCTAACCCTGGTCCTTTGGTACACAGCAGTAAGGCCTGGCAGGTTCAACCAGATGTTCTTCGTGTTTCACTGTTGCAGTCATCACACTTGGGTTATCTGCCTGCAGGTAGCCCACAGTTGCCCTAAATACCAGACACTTAGTATTTCTGCGTCAGTTGCTGTCGCTCCAGGACTGACGTCAAGTCGTCAGGGGTATAAAAACAGGCAGCCGACGCCATTACATCAGTCTTTCTTGCCGAGGAGCCCGAAGCAGAAGCAGTTCACATGAGTGCCGGCCGGCCGCTACCTGAGCTTTTGTTTCCGAATTGAATCATCCTGAAGTCATCTAAAGCTTAGTACCCTGTTGGGGATCCTTTTCTCTTGCTCTAACCAATGTCAGAAAAAGTTAACACTTGTCTTGCCTGTGGAAAGCAAATACCACACTGAGATTTCCATTCTTACTGCGTCACCTGTTTAGGCCCAGACCACGACGTACCTCACTGTAGGTTTTCTGCCTTGTTCAACATCTGAACTATTCATCGTCGGGCCCTTATTGTAACTAAATACTTTTGTTCTCGACCACCATATTCCAAAATGACTTTGGTAAGCCATCCAACTACCAATCTTCCGAAAAAACGTAAGGATAAAGACAGAGACAGACTGCACAGGTCCAAAACTGCCGACGATGCTTCCGATAAGCTAGTCGCCAGTTCGCCGGTACTCAGTGATGTGCTTTCGCAGCCCCTGATGCCCACTTCAATGGATTCACAAGCCTCTACCGAGACCCTTTCGGAGTCCAATATGTGGTGAGACTCTTCTTCAACTATGTAACCTGCAGATGTCTCTACCTTGGATGGGTCCGGAGCCACTGAGCAGCCACCGGCTTCTGAGGAAGTTCTTCGCACTACCAATATTCATCACAAACCGACGACTTTTTTCGCATCTTCAGTTCTGTCTAAAACTACCGAGTTTCTAAGGCCAAGAGTACAAGCTACACCTAAATAACCGACAACCCAAATTCAAGCACCTGCTTCTTTGCCGTAACATCACATGCTTAAAATGGCAGAAGACCTTATTATGCTGATTAGGGGAAGTCAGCCTTTAGCCGCTTATGAGGATTCAGATGTAGAGGAATCCATTCACTCTGCTTCTCCTCCAGAGGATTTTTCTTTTTGTGAAACCTTACATACTTTAAGAAAGCATTTCCAGTAGGAATGACAAGACTATCCTCAGTCCAAAAAGAGACTCAGAGAATCTGTAGAGTTGCCACAACATAGGCCTTTAGCAATACCCCCAGTCCTGGATGTTGTGGATGATGTCTTTATGGAATCCATATTAACTCCTGATACTTTACTCCCTGCTCCTAGGAAACCAGATAGGTACTACAAAGTTCCTGACTCTCACAAATTCCTTTTCAAAAATCCTATTGCTGACCCAGAGGTCATCTCCGAGGAGCCTAAAGGTATCAGAGCAACTACAGCTAAGAATCCCACCCCTTCGGACAGGGATTCCAGAGCTTTAGACAGATGGGATAAGAAAGTATACACCTCTGCAACTCTCGCCATTAGGGCTTTGAATTTCCAGTTTCACATGCTGAAGTACCAACAACATATTATGGAACTTATTAAGCAAAAAAATAGCTACCTTTACAGACTGTGCAGAAAATAAAGAAATACAAGAGCTTATGCATTCTGCAAGCGCAAGTCAACAAGCATACTTTGCAATGTGGCTTTGACACCCTAGAAGTATTTTGCAGGGCAGCAGTCACTGGTTCTGTACTGAGAAGGCATGCTTGGCTTAAGGAGCAGACCTTGCCAGACCATGTCAAATCGAAATTTCTAGACGCTCCTTTGAACAAGGACAATCTGTCTGGCACCAAATGTGGTTCTTAAAAAGATGAAAGAAAAAGCTAAATCTATGCAGTCAAGGATCAAGGATTTCTTGCAAGTACAGCCTCCTAGATTCAGTAGGCATTGCCCCACGAAACATTGGTGCTTTCCAGCCCCCTCAAGGCCATCTCAAACTAGACCCAGGGGAAACAGACCCTCCCCCCAGACAACAGTCTCAGGGTATGCAGAGATCTAAGCAATGGAGTGTCTCCACTTCAAAAACAGGGAGTGCTAAGCCACCCCCTTATGGAAAGAATTCACAATGACTTCTCATCTCCACTCCCCACCTCTGCCCAATTGCTTTTGCCCCTAGGAGGAAAACTTGCCCATCATGCAAAAAACTGGACTTCCCTCACCAAAGACCGATGGGTCCTCAACATTGTATCCCCAGGGGTAACATTTTACTTCCACTCACTGCCAACCCCAAAAGGGTTCCCAGACCTTCCTCCAAACCAGTGGGCAGAGGCACAAAACCAAGTTCAATCCCTGTTCTCCATAAGGGCAATTCACCCTGTTCCTGCAGAACAGATAGGTCAAGGGTTCTATTCCAGACTTTTCCTGGTACCCAAAAAAGAGGGCACTTGGCACCCAATCCTAGATCTTTCCATTCTAAACACCTTCCTGGTGGTACCAAAATTCAAAATGCTCACCCTGCAGCAGCTTCTTCCTATGCTGGCCAAAGATGCCTGGTTAGCCACCCTAGACCTAAAAGAAGCCTATATCTGCACATCCCTATCAAGGACTCATGCAAGAAATATCTACGCTTCAGGGCAGGATCTATGCATTATCAGATGTCCTTCATGGATGCATCTGCAGTCATAACAAATGGGTTGTCCTGTCGTCAGGCAGCCCTTCGGTCGGCCGGATTCCAAAGTCTGGGTCTGGCTTCGGCTGATGTCGCACTTCACCCGACGTCATCTCTGCTGGTCTTCGGGTATAAAGGCATCAGCCGACGCCATTTTCCTCAGTCTTTCTTGCTGCGTGGCGCCCGAAGCAGAAGCTGTTCGCAAGTGCCGGTCAGTCAGATCCAGAGATTACTACTACCGAATACTACTTCGAAGACTTCTAAAAAGCTAAGTACCCGTTGGGGACTCTTTCTTGCCTCAGCCGATGTCAGAAAAGTCAATAACTGTTTAACTTGTGGGAAACAAATACCTCATAAAGATTTCCACTCTTACTGTTTGCCTTGCTTAGGCCCAGACCACGATGTAGCAGCCTGTTCGGCCTGTGCTTCCTTCAACCGACGAACGCTTAGGCGTCGGTCGGAGTTTGCTGAACAGTTTTTCGGCTCAGATTTTGCGTACATTATGCCGTCGGATCCTCCGACTACCCAAATTGTTAAAAACGCAAAGAAAAGACCGACACTGCGGTCCGCGGTTTCGCCGAAACCACGGTTAAGCAAGCCGCGAGTGTCTCGGTTTCGGCCGAAACCGAGAAAACTGGTCAATCTTCAGCCGAATCCATGACTACTGCTGAGGCTCCTGCTTCCTTATCTGAATCAGCCTCAGAAATTTTGCCTACAACTGTGGTTCCCACTGATCTATCAGACACCATCCCCTTGGATATCTCTACCCCAGCACGTGGTGCTGCTAGGCCTCCTGCAGCCATGTCTATTAAGGCCTTTGCCAGGGCTAAAGCAGCCAAATCAGCTAAATCAGTGCCTGTTAAACCACCCTCTCTTAGGCCCACTTCTAGTTCTCAAATGCTTACTCTGGCAGAAGATTTAATATCCTTAATTAGGGGATCCCAATCTCACCCAGACAGGGCCTCTCAGCCCCCAGAAAAGAGACCTAGAGCAGAGCCCCCCGAGCCTGTGTCCTCTGATGATTCTGCGGATGACTCAGACATTACAGACCAGCCAGAGGCTCCTTTTTCCAATTATGAAGATTCAGATGCTGAAGAATCCATTCCAGCTGCCTCTCCACCAGAGGAATTCTCTTTTGGGGAAACCTTACATGCTATGAGAGAACAATTCCAATGGCAGGGACAAGATTTCTCAGATTCAAATGTGTACAAGGACTGTGGACTCAGGACCAGCTGCACCTGCACATAAACCAAAAAGAAATGCTGGCAGTAAAACTGGCAATCCTAAAATTCAGACCATTCCTCAAAGAAGGCCATTTGATGATAAGGACAGACAACACCACAGTCATGTGGTACATCAACAAACAGGGAGGCACTCATTCTTACCCCCTATGCAGAATGACTTTGGACCTTTGGAATCTGGCTCTCAGCTACAACATCCAGTTACAGGCAATATTTGTACCGGGAAAAGAGAACACCCTAGCAGACATTTTAAGCAGAACCACCTCGGATGCTCACGAATGGATGCTACACCCGGACATCTTCAAGGCCATCACAAAGAAATGGGGAATGCCACAAATAGATCTATTCACTTCCCCACAAAATCACCAGCTCAAAAAATTCTGCACAAGGACATTCCACCCACTTGCATGGAAGGTGGACTCTCTATCCTTCAGCTGGAAAGGCCTGACAGCATATGCATTCCCACCTCTTCCCTTGATGCACAAGGTACTACTGAAAATCAAAGAGGAACGTCCAAGGATAATTCTGATAGCTCGGAACTGGCCAAGACAACACTGGTACCCATTGCTGAGGAGCATGTCTCGGGAGAAAATGTGGTCAATACCCTGATGCCTCTGATGTTAACTCAGAACAACTACAACATCATACATCCAAACCTAAAACCTTGCAACTGACTGCCTGGAACATCACATAGCAGTAACTAACCCAGACCTTTCACAAAGGGTTAAAGACATTATCCTTGAAGCCCGCAGACCTTCTACAAGAAGGAACTATGCAGGAAAATGGAAAAGGTTCGTCATTTGGAGTACTGAAAGAGGAAAAGATGTGTCGAACATAGATATTGCTAACATCCTGGAGTACTTGGCAGAGCTTCTACATACAGGCCTGTCCTATTCCTCCATCAAGATACATGCATCAGCTATTTCAGCAGAATACAGCTTTGATCCTCCTGTCTTTTCACATCCTCTACTCAGGCAGTTTCTCAGAGGGATCAAGAATGTAAAACCTCCTAGGAAACCACCATTACCAGCATGGGACTTGAACTTTGTACTAGAAAAGTTGACACTCCCTCCGTTTGAACCAGCAGCAACAACAGATCTACAACACCTGTCATGGAAAACTGCTTTCCTACTGGCTATTACTTCAGCAAGAAGGGTTTCGGAACTACAGGCCTTAATGGCAGTGCAACCCTTCCTAATCTTCCATCAAGATAGGGTGTCCATGAGAACTAATCCTGCATTTATGCCTAAGGTGGTATCCAGAGTGTCTTTAAACCAGGCAATCCACCTACCTACCTTCTTTCCCAATCCACAAAACACAGGTGAAAGAATAATGCATACCTTGGATGTACACAGACAGTTACGCTACTACCTGGACAGAACCAAAGGTAACAGAAAAACTGACCAGCTCTTTGTAGCCTATGCAACAGGAAGGGAAGGAAAAGCAATTTCCAAACAGACAATCTCCAAATGGATAGGAAATTGCATAAGATTCTGTTACTCCTACCATGGAAAACCAATTCCACAGAACATAAGACCTCATTCTACAAGGGCTACAGCCACTACCACAGCTTTCTTAAGAGGAGTGGCAACCAAGGACATTATTGAGGCTACTTGGACCTCCGTGCATACATTTGCCAAGCATTATAATTTACCTCTATATTCTAGATCCCGAGCAGGGTTTGCCACTGCTGTACTGCAAGGGATCCTGACTACACCATAATCATTATTCCTCCTCCCTTAGTTTGGCTATGGTATTCTACCCATTTGTTATGACTGCAGATGCATCCATGAAGGACATAGTACAGTTTTGTACCTACCATAAATGTAGATGTCCGAACTGGATAGCATCTGCAGTCAGGATTACCCTCCCTCCTTCCCCTCTGCGGTACTCCTAGGGTATTTACCCTCCTAATAGCTAGCTGGGGGGGGGAGTCTCTTATGGTGTATTTGTTTGTATATATGTACATACATGCTTATTTTTTGTGTTTGCCTTCTACTATTTTGGAAACATTGGCTTTTATCCAAAATTTAGCTTTCCAAGAGGGAAATTGGCATCTGGGGCAAGAAACACTGAGGAAAATGGCGTCGGCTGATGCCTTTATACCCGAAGACCAGCAGAGATGACGTCGGGTGAAGTGCGACATCAGCCGAAGCCGGACCCAGACTTTGGAATCCGGCCGACCGATGGGCTGCCTGACGACAGGACAACCCATTTATTATGACTGCAGATGCTATCCAGTTCGGACATCTACATTTATGGTAGGTACAAAACTGTACTTTCTCTGCACTTCCCTTTGGCTTATCCATTGCTCCCAGAGTATTCACAAAATGCCTGGCTCCAGCCATTGCCTACTACAGACAGAGAAAAATTCAAATTTACCCATACTTGGGTGACTGCCTGATTCAAGCAGACAGTCAGGAAATGCTGTTGCAGCACCTGACATTTGTAAAAAACCTTCTAACCTCCCTGGGGTACACCATCAACGAAAAGAAATCAAAACTAGTCCCCAGTCAAAAGATTGTATTCTTGGGAGCAAGCTTGCACACAGCATCCCAGATGGCTTTCCTTACTGCAGAAAAACAAGCCTATCTGACAGACTACTTCACTCAAATGGCCACCAGAACTCAGCTATCCGCAAGTAAAATCCTGCAGTCCCTAGGGTTCATGGCCTCTTGCATCCTACTAATTCCATATGCCAGACTGCATATGAGGAAACTTCAATGGTACTTAAAAAGTCTTTGGTGCTAACATTCTCAGGACCCGGAAACTGTCATTCCTATCATACCTTGTCTAAGGACAGTTTCTTTGGAGGGCAGCAGCATGCAACCACAACAAGGGATTTCCCTTTACTCAACCCGACGCCGCCCAGAACCTAACCACAGATGCATCAGACTGTGCCTGGGGGGCACACCTGGACGACAAGTGCATTCAGGGCCACTGGAGCCCAAGTCAAATTCATCTGCACATCAACCAAAAAGAGATGCTAGATGTTCAGCACACTCTAACAGCTTTCAGATCCCTACTCTCACCAGGACCCCTGCTAATAAAAACAGACAACACCACAGTTATGTGGTACATCAACAAGCAGGGGGGAACCCACTCTTACCCACTCTGCAGGTTAGCCATGGCCCTGTGGAACACAGCCTTGGACATGCAGGTCCATCTGCAAGCTCAATTCCTGCCAGGCAAACAAAACTCACTGGCAGACGACTTAAGCAGAAATCCCCTAGATCCACGAGTGTCATTTAGAGCACAGCACCTTCAGCCTTCTGATTCAGAAGTGGGGGACCCCAGAGGTGGATCTCTTTGCCTCCCCCTGCAATCACCAGCTCAGCCAATTCTGCACCAGGACACCTCACAGCACTGCCTGGAAAGTGGATGCCCTATCCTTCCAGAGGGTAAACCTCTCAATCTATGCATTTCCCCCTTTCTCAAGAATATTGCTCAAGATAAGACAGAACAGACCAAGGACAATCCTGATTGCCCCGGACTGGCCATGCCAGCACTGGTACCCACTGCTGCGCAGCCTGTCACCGGTGCCACCCTGGCACCTACCCCAGAGCCTGACCCTCCATGTTGCATCCGCAACTGCAAACCCTGAATTTTGCAGCCTGGCTTATTCCTTGAATTCTCCCCAAGTGACCAGCCTAAGCAAGTAGGTGCTGGACGTCATTCTTGAAGCCAGAAGACCCAGTACAAGGAAATCCTATGCTGATAAGTGGAAAAGCTATTGCTCCTGGATTCATTCTAAAGGAGAGAACACAACTCTGCCCACCCTACCTCTAATCCTGGATTACTTATCAAATCTACTCCACAGAGGCCTATCCTTCTCCTCCATTAATATCCATGCCTCTGCCATCTTGGCTCATTACAACACTGAGCCACCCCTCTTCTCTCACCCTCTCATCAGACAGTTCCAGAGATGGGCAAACAACTTAAGGCCACCAAGGAGAGCACCAACCCCTGCTTGGGACCTTAACTTTGTACTGGAAAAGCTCACACTACCCCCTTTTGAACCTGCAACATCAGCAGAGTTAAAATTCATCTCTTGGAAAACAGCATTGCTTCTGGCCATCACTTCAGCTAGAAGAGTATCTGAACTACAAGCACATATGGCCATGGAACCCTTTATTATTTTTCATGCTGACAAGGGTCTTCCTCAGGACTAATCCTTCCTTTATGCCTAAAGTGGTGTCCAGTGTGGCTCTCAACCAATCTACCCATTTGCCAACCTTCTTCCCTAATCCTCAAAATAAAGGGGAAAGGATCCTGCACTCCTTGGATGTGCACAGACAGCTCATATTCTACCTGGATAGAACTAAGCCCTTCAGGAAATCTGACCAGTTATTACTCCATTTCAAAACAGACAGTTTCCAAATGGATAGTACACTGCATCCATTTCTGCTACAAACACCATGGGAAACCAACCCCTTGGGGTCAGAACATATTCCACTAGGGCAACTTCTACCTCTACAGCATTCCTCAGGGGAGTCCCTACCAGGAACACTCTGGAGGCTGCTACCTGGAGTTTTGTACACAAATTCACCAAGCATTACCACCTGCCTATATTTTCCAAATCAAGGGTGGGTTTTGCAACTGCAGTCCAGCAGGGCATACTAACCAGCCCAAACTCTTCTTGACTGCCTCCACCCTTTCTTCAGCTTTGGGAATCAGCCCAAGTGTGATGACTGCAACAGTAAAACACGAAGAACATAGTACAGTTGTGTACACTTACCATAAATGTAGATGTTCGAGTGTATTCACTGTTGCAGTCCTGGTTTCCCTTCCTCCAGCCCTCTTGTCTCTTTCCTCTATGAGTATATTACTCACCCCTCACAAGGGTATTGGTATTGGTTTTACTTTTTACTGGTGGTGATTTTCCCACCATAGCGTAGGGGGCTCCTGACATTTGGGACAAGAAAAACTGGTGTAATGGCATCGGCTGCCTGTTTTTAGACGCCTGACGACTTGAGGTCAGTCCTGGAGCGACAGCAACCACCACAGAAATACTAACTCTCTGGTATTGGGGCCAACTCAAGGCTACCTGCAGGCAGATTAACCCATTGTGATGACTGCAACAGTGAATACACTCGAACATCTACATTTATGGTAAGTTTGCACAACTGTACTTTATACCTTCCTCAGGAACGTGTGTGCTGTTGTACATTCCTGATACCAGATACAGTGTGCACTATTTGGCATGCATGTCCCAGTTGCAGCTAGCATGCTGGCATTTCACAAAACCTTTGCTGGGTGTCAGTACATAGATGAATCAGGCTGCCGCCCCCAAGATGTGGCTGCTTACTTCCACCACTGGTATCTGGGTCACTCTTCAGTTGTAGGTCACCTGAGTCGCAGTTAGGCTTTCATCCCTCTTCACTGTATGGATGACTCCTGTTGTCCTAAATTAGATCCTTTCAGTTACCTTTTTACAAGTAAATAATATAAAATAGAATGAACATTTTTTAATATTGAAGATGTAATTGGTCACCATTTTACAACATTTAACTTCTTTGGTCAGTGAGGCGGCCTGCTTAAAATGTAAATAAACAAATTACAGCCACATTACATTTTTAAAGTATCTTGATTTTAAGTTTATATATAGCAGATTGATTATCTTCCTTCGTTAGCTCAAGTATAAAAAATAAAACAAAAAGGTAAGTTTCCCTTTGTAGAATCAGGATGAAAATTAAGAACACTGTTTTCAGTGTTCAGTAGCAAGGTAGCAGTGCGTGATTTAAAAAAAATTGTTTTCTTTGGAAAGTCAAAGTACAACTCCCAAGGAAAGGCAGATGTTTTATCTCAAGACGGTCTCTTGTTTACCTTTTCTTTAACTACTGCTGTTATTGGAATGTGCCCTCAGATAGTGCTGATGCAGAACTGGCAACTTATCCAGATAAACTGCATTGTGTCTCTAAAACAGCACATTTTCTCGCACACCCTTTCAGCTGAAGCCCACAGTTTCAGTTATTTTGTCCTACCACTGCTTTAAACAAGCAAAGAGAAAAAAATGTGGCTATTGAAATAAACAGGTTGTTGCCCTGAGAAGTATCACTGTTGGAGCTCCTTTACTGTATTGCTAACTGTAATTTGGAATGGAATTGTTTCATTTTTCAGTACAATCCCATGCTTTTTATGTACAAAAACTGAGGGATTTATTTCTGAGTTAATTGTGTTTTGCATATCAGTCTTTTATACTGTAGCTTAGAAATATATACCTTGTAAAACAGTAATGGTCAAAAGATAACACACAGAAGAAAGACTGCAGCTGTGCCATTTTTACAGAGTAGAGCTGCTAGGAAGTGGAGATGTGTGAGAATATGTAGGAAAAATCAGTATATTTATTTTATTTCTGTATTAGTGCACCATGATGTGTGTCTTTCATGTACAGTCCTTATATTCAGCAAGATTACTGCATCGTTCTCCCATTTATCATGGTTGTGAAGTACTTGAGCTGTGCATTTGATGACTGTTACATTATCGTGATAGTCTTATTAACAAGAAAAAAAATGCTTTATCAAAGATGTATATACATGATCACATTTATTATATATGTCTTTTAGTTCAGATAGTAACACAACATAATTTCATTTTTCACATGCCATTCATTTAGCTGTGCTTATCTCCCATGTAGGATTACAGTTTGTAAATCGTATTATTTTTTTCTCTTGCGATAAAACTAATTTGCACTTAGAATGATAATAGTATGCAGTAAGATTAGCTTAAAGCTTCTTCTTGCAGAGTTTCTGGTATTTCAGTTTTGTTCCATCCAGTGAAGAAATTTTCAGTATGCAGTAATATATTTACCAATGTGGAGAAAAGTGCTGCATGTCCCATGACAACTACATTAACATTTTAGGGGATGACTTTACAGATTGATTTATGTCAAACACTTCTGTGAAAGTGAGATTACCTGAAAATCCCTGCTTCACACATCACAGATGCTGGCATAATGGTACAGCATCTAATGCATTTCCCACCATTTTATTTATTTATTTTTTTATTTGATAGCCATTTAGGCAGAGATCAATGATCCTTTTCAGCCACAGCCCTTTCGAAAATAACACATACAGTTAAGATGTTAGCCAGCGGGTCCGTAACAGTTCAAATAAATATACAGTTCAGTAAGACAGACAAGCTTAATTTACAATGCGACACGTGCGTTAAATTAATTAATTTTGCAGCAGCATACATTGTTTAGATGTTCTTCGTGTTTCACTGTTGCAGGCATTACATTTGGGGTAATCTGCTGGCAGGTTGCCCTCAGTCGGCCTGAATTCCAAAGTCTTGAGTCCTGCGTCGGTTGCTGTCTCCTCTTCCATGATGTCAGATCGTCAGGGGTATAAAACATGCAGCCGATGCCATTTTCTTTAGTCTTTCTTGCCGCGCGATGCCCGAAGCAGAAGCATTTTGCAAGTGCCGGTCGGCCGACTACTGAAATATTCGAGTTTGAGTTTCAGAACCGAAGTCTTCACTAAAGCTAAGTACCCCGTTGGGGAAACTTTTTTCTTGCTTTTTACAGATGTCAGAAAAAGTTAATAATTGTGTTGCTTTTGAGAAGCAAATACCTCATAAGGATTTCCATTTATACTGTATTCCTTGCCTAGGCCCTGATCACAACATGCCTGTCTGTCGGTTTTGTGCTAGATTTAACCAACGCACTATTAAGCATCGGTATATTTTTGCATCTTAAGTATTTTGGAAACAGATTTAACTACCCAGAAATGTCGTCATATAGCAATCCGACTACTGGAGTGCATAAAAAACGCAAAGAAAAGGACAGAGAAAGGCAGCCGAGATCCAAAACCAATGATGAAGCTTCGCCTAAGCCAGTCGCCGGTTCGCCAGTAATCAGTGAGGTGTTTTTGCAGCCCCTGATACCCGCTACCTTCGAGTCGCAGGCCTCTACCGACACCCATGTGGAGTCCGGCATATCGCAAGATACTCAAGGTATTGGACGGACGGATGTATCTCCCTTGGATGGGTCCGGAGCCACTGAACAGGCACCGGCTTCTGAGGGTGTATTCAGACCTCAACATTTTTATATCAAACCGACGAAAGCTGCAAAACCAAAGGCAAAGACACCTTCTAAAACTAAAAAAATGACGCCTGAGCCACGTGCACAGGCCTCTATGCCTAAAAAACAGATGATCAAAATGGCTGAAGACCTTATTACCTTGATCAGGGGTACCCATCCCCCTCCAGATAAGAGGCCTAGGCAAGACACTGACTGAATCTTCAGATCAGGTTTCTATTTCTTCTGATTCCTCTTCTGATCAGAAATTATCTCTACCTCCCTATGAGGATTCTGATGCTGAGGAGTCTATTCCATCTGCATCTCCTCCTGAGGATTATTAATTTGGAGAAACCTTGCATACTTTGAGGGAGCATTTTCACTGGGAGAGTCAAGACTTCTCAGAATCAAAAATGAGGCTCAGGGATTTCCTTCTTCTCCCTCAGCACAAGCCTTTAGCCATTCCCCCTGTTTTAGAAGTTATGGATGATGTGTTTTTGGAGTCAAGCCTGACCCCTGACTCCTTACCGCTGGCTCCCAGTAAGCCTGACAGGTATTACAGGGTCCCTGACTCTCATAAATTTTTATTTAGAAACCCTGCTGCTGATCCTGAAACTATTTCACAGGGTCCAAAGGGAGTTAAGGCCTCAACAGCAAAAAACCCTACCCCCACCGACAGAGATTCAAGGGCACTGGAGTGATGGGGAAAAAAGGTTTATACATCTGCAACCTTGGCAATCGGGGCCTTAAACTGTCAATTTCATATGCTCAAGTACCAGCAACATGTTATGGGATTGCTGAAAAGAAAATGATGTTGATTTCAGAATGGGCAAAAATAAGGAATTGCAGGAATTATTGCATGCAGCTAAACAAGTTGGAAAGCATACTTTGCAATGTGGTTTTGATTCTTTAGAGGCCTCTTGCAGGGCCGCAGTTACTGGATCTGTGATCAGGAGACATGCCTGGTTAAAGGAACAAAATGTGCCTGATCATGTTAAAGCTAAATTGCTAGATGCACCTTTACAGCATGATTCTCTGTTTGGTATTAAGGCAGAAGAGGTTTTAAAGAAAATGGATGACAAAGCTAAGTCTATGCAAACTGTTAAAGATTTCTTACAAGTGCAGCCACCTAGATTTAGTAGACACTGGCCTACAATAAATTGGTCCTTTCCTGTGTCAGACAGAACTCAAAGGGGCAAATCCAGACGCCCTAAGGGTTCCAGGTACCAGGCTCAAGACTCGTACAGGTCAAAGCAATGGGGCGCATCCACCTCCAAATCTGGGGGAGATAAAGCGCAAACCTACAGAAAGCAATCCCTGTGACTTCCCTCTGCCAACACCAAGCACTTATCTTTTGGCAGCATCCATAGGGGGAAAATTAGCATTTTTTGCTCAAAATTGGCAGTTAATAACCCAGGACAACTATCACAGGGATACAGATTCCATTTCCACACTTTACCAATGACAAATGGTTGGCCAGATCTGCCAAAAAAACAATGGGCAGAGGCACAGAAACAGGTTACGTCCCTCATGGATATGGGGGCCATTAAGACAGTACCACAACAGGAAAAAGGACAAGGTTTTTACTCAAGACTGTTCTTGGTACCCAGAAAGGGCAAGGCCTGGCGGCCAATACTGGATTTATCAATTTTGAACACATACCTGGACATTCCAAAATTCAAAATGCTCACTTTGCAGCAGCTTCTGCCCATGCTGGGCAAGAATGCTTGGCTGTTGACTTTATATCTAAAAGAGGCATACCTGCATGTCCCAGTAAGACAATCATGCAGAAGATACCTCAGATTCAAGGCTGGCTAATGCATTACCAATTCTCTGCACTGCCTTTTGGCTTATCTACTGCGCCCAGGGTCTTTACAAAATGCCTGGCACCAGTAATTGCATTTTGCAGACAAAAAAGTATTCAAATATATCCTTACTTGGATGACTATCTCATTCAAGCAGAAAATAAAGACACTCTTCTACGACACCTGGCATTTGTGAAAAGGCTTCTAACATGCCTAGGGTACAGAATAAATGAAAAGAAATCACAACTGGTACCCTCTCAAAACATAACATTCCTGGTTGCAAGCTTGAATACAACTGCCCAGATAGCTTACCTCACGCCAGTCAAACAAAGGCAGCTGACTACTTACTTCAAACTGATGGCAACAAAAACCCAGTCTTTTGCAAGACAAATTCTGCAGGCTCTGGGTTTCATGGCATCCTGCATCCTACTAATTCCATATGCAAGACTGCATTTGAGGAAACTTCAATGGTACCTAAAAAGTTTATGGAGTCAACATTCACACAGTCTGGAAACAATGATTCCTCTCATCCCCTGCCTGCAACAGGAGTTTCTATGGTGGGCAAAGGCCTGTCACCAAAACATGGGATGGCCCTTCAGTCTACCCCCTGCCAGCCAAACCTTAACAACGGACACATCAGATTATGCCTGGGGGGGCCCACATGGCAGGAAGATGCATTCAGGGCATATGGGCACCAAATCATATGCATCTACATATCAACTAGAAAGAGATGCTAGCTGTTCAAAATGCCCTAACAGCCTTCAAGGACTTACTTCATCCAGGACAACTACTGATAAAGACGGACAACACCACAGTCATGTGGTATATAAACAAGCAAGGGGGCACACACTCATACCCCCTTTGCAGATTAGCCATGGCACTGTGGGACACAGCTTTGACCTACCAGATAAATTTTCAAGCTCAATTCCTGCCTGGAAAACAAAATACTCTGGCAGACGATTTAAGCAGAAACCTTATGGATATTCACGAGTGGAAACTAAATCCACAAGTCTTCAACATGATAACAAAGAAATGAGGGAGCCCAGACATAGATCTGTTTGCCTCTCCTCACAATTACCAATTGAAAAGATTCTGCACAAGGACTTATCACAGACAAGCATGGAAAGTGGACGCCCTTTCCTTCAGTTGGAAAAACCTATCAGTTTACGCCTTTCCTCCTCTGCATCTTCTCCCCAAGGTCCTCCTAAAAGTCAGACAAGAGAAACCAACGATACTAATTGCCCCGGACTGGCCCCACTAACACTGGAACCCAGTCCTAAGGAACTTGTCTCAATACCCAGCTTGGACCTTGCCTCATAGACCACAACTACTGTCCCAGCAAAACAATCAGATCCTGCACAAT